>NC_083585.1:71410668-71690296 GCF_027579695.1 Neoarius graeffei
CTTCTTCTTCTTCTTTTGGCTCCTCCTGATTAGGGGTCACCACAGCGGATCTTTCATCTCCATTGCTCCTTGTCTTCCGCATCCTTCTCTACCACACCTGCCACTTTCATGTCCTCTCTCCTCTTTTTATTCTGATGGTGTAATGTGAAATAATTGTTTTTTCAATAAAATAAATCAGACATGCTTGAAAGTGTGATATTTATCCCTACAGTGTTTGTATTTAAGTTCAGAAAAGTTTTATTTATTAACAGAGAAATTAAAACAGGCGGTTATTTTATCATAAACTCAGTCAAACTCATTTTCATTTTAAGATGCCTATGATTCTGAAATTGTGAATAAAGACAAATTCAAGGATTTGTCAACATCCCCAACACTCTGGAAGCTTCGTTCATGGGAAGAGTTTGACATTCAAGCCCAGAAGGAGGTGGGAGAGGTGTGTGTGGGGTGGGGGGGGGGGGGGGGTGGGGGCAAACAACAAAAAACTTTACAGTGTTATGAATTTGCTGTACAGTGGTAGTCCATCACAGTAACATAAGACAATATAAAGTACCAAATCTGCCATAAGAATATACAACAGTCAAAAGTACCTAGAGTCCCTCATTAGCTAGCACTTGGAAGTAAAGACACAGACACAGCTACATTAGCTAACCAAATGAAACTGATGGCACCAACTGCACTGCTACACAGCTGGATTATACAGTATTGATGTAACTCAATGTGTTCATAATAAGCACTGCATATTTAGCAAAATGTATAATGTTTATTCATGAGTATATTTTACTCACAAAAACACAAGGTACAGTACAGAGAGAGAGAGAGAGAGAGAGAGAGAGAGAGAGATCTGCAATAATATTGCATGCTACTGAAGATAAAATTATTTCATTTCCTACCTAATTTAGAAGTAGACACTTTTTTTTCTGTTCCAAAAAGACATTTAAAAATTCCTAATATGCATGTCATTGTACGTAGTGTATTAAATAATGTGTTTTCAGCCAACGAGCTCCTGCCCTGCAAAGAGGAAGAGGAGGTGCCACAAAGGGATCAAGAGCAAGTGAAGCCGTGAGAGACAGAAAAGAAACTACTGCTAGAAACTTATTCCAATGAAGACAGAGATAGCCAAGCTGAGAGGAAACATCAAAAAGTAGTGACTATGTCAGCAGCTTGATTGTATGCTGCAGTCACTGTAGGAAATCCACCTGATCAGGAATGAAGAAGAAGAAGAAGAAACCTTTATTCGTCACATGCACACTTCAAGCACAGTGAAATTCATCCTCTGCATTTAACCCATCTGAAGCAGTGAACACACACACACCCAGAGCAGTGGGCAGCCACACCAGAGCGCCCGGGGAGCAGTCAGGGGTTCGGTACCTCGCTCAAGGGTACCTCAGCCCAAGGCCATCCCACATCAACCTAACTGCATGTCTTTGGATTGTGGGGGAAACCGGAGCACCCGGAGGAAACCCACGCAGACACGGGGAGAACATGCAAACTCCACACAGAAAGGCCCTCACCGGCCACTGGGTTCGAACCCGGAACCTTCTTGCTGTGAGGCGACCGTGCTAACCACTACGCCACCATGCCGCCGTGTAGAGCTGCACATATGAAAAAGTGTTTCAGGATTAAGTGTAGATCTGCACACTGCATGGGTGAGGAAATATGTATTTCTACACAAGCAACTTTTTTTGTGTTTTTTTTTATATAGGAATCACACTGTCCGTCCGTCCATCCGTCTGTCCATGTGTCTTGTAAGCGCAACTCCTCCTAAACGGTTTGATGGATTTTGATAAAACATTACACAGTCGCAATATACCACCTGAAGATGTGCATGAAGGAAAATAATCACTATCCAATGTTTCAAAAGGGAGATAATTCAATTTATTCCCTTACATATGGCAATATATGATGACAGGCTCGTAAGCTGGGATAGTCTATAGTGAGTTTACTCACAGTTCTAGGTTTGCTTGCTTTTACCTATATAAAGGGTAGAATGTCACAGAGACAGTTTTAATGTCTTGAAGCTTTAGTTAGATCTAGAGCAGCTCCTCTTTGATAGCTTTTGATACACTATTGTGCTTTTATTTTACTTTTATTTCTTGTAACTGTTATTATTGGCATATCTTAATCAAAGAAATTGAAACCCCTAGAAAAGGTGAGTTGTGTACCTTATCTCTGGCTTGAGTTCAGTTTTTCTTGGAAGAAAGTTCTCACAGGCTTTACACAGGACCATCAAGGGTAAGTGGATGACTACACTTGTAATTCTATAGTAAAGCTTGTATATTGTGCTGTAGCTAATTCCAAGCCATGAATAAATCTTAAATTAAGGGTAATTTAGGGTTTTCCAGCTCAGTAGCTCCACTAGTTGGACCAGTTGGGCTGACTGCATGCATTGTGTATGAGCAAGACATTAATACAAAAACAAAATAGAAAAACAAATTACGCAGGGATACAGAAAGGTGTTTTACATCAGGAGTGTTGGAGTTTGTAGTACTTTCATTGGGAGTTGTAGGACACTGAAACACTGGGACAGGTGGGTTCATTACTATAGCACCTTGTATTTAAAGGACATACGCAGAACTTTTATTTTGAAATACATTTCTGGTTGGATAGTACAGACGTGATTGCTTAATTGCATAAGCTTGGTGCAAGATCATTTTATGCAATTAAGTGATCTATGCAATTAAGAGATCAGGCTACTTTGAGGATAGTTTAAGCCCAGTTGTGTGATTTGCATTGTTGTGTAATGTGTTTTGCTTGATACATTTCTGCATGGTATACCATAAATGTTTGTGTAACATTAGAAATTTACTTAAAATAATCAACTATTAACAAACATGATTATTGTTACAATGTTTATTTAACATCATAAATTTACTTAAAATAATCATTAATTGTCTTCTGTTTAACATTGTTTATCATGTCCTTATTGATTATCTTTTCAGTTTCTTGAAAAGCCTCAGCTGAGAGTCCATGGTGATATAACCTCCTTCTAATGATATCCAGGGCTTGAACAACTTCAACATTAGAAGGAGGTTGTTGTGGTGGAGACTTGTCCTCATCCTCATCATCATCATCCTCATCCTCCTGCACATGCTCCTTTTGTCGGAGACCATCACAGAGATCCGCATCACTCAATGCTCCTTCAGTTTCTACTTCCTCATCAATGTCAATGTAGTCCTCATATTGTTCCCTGTTTAGCATCTGAGGAATTTCATCAGGAGAAAATCCTACAAAGTCATCTTCTACATCCTCCGTCAGGCCGGACATGAAAGAGTTTGCTATGGTCTCTGGTTTCACTTTTTTCCATGCATTATCCAGCATGTCTACTGCATCCAGTAATGTCACTGATTTCGATACTTTGAGGGCATTATCCAGTGCACCCGAGTCAATTGCTGCCACTGTCCTCTGTAGCAACTCCGATCTATAATAATGTTTCATTGTTCTAATTATCCCCTGATCCAAAGGTTGAACGCTCGATGTTGTGTTTGGGGGTAAGAGGACAATTTCTACATTGTTCAAGTGTGCATCAACATTGTGAGCCGTACAATTATCCATCAGGAGACATACTTTTCTATTTTTGTTCCCCATGTCTCTATTGAATTCTTGTAGCCATTCCTTAAATAAAACAGATGTCATCCAGGAATTCTTGTTTGCTGCATATTTTATGGGAAGCTTCCGAACACCACGGAAACATCGAGGAGACGAGGACTTTCCAATAACAAACAGTTTCCTTTTATCTGACCCAGTGTAATTGCAGCAAACCAATGCAGTAATTCGCTCTTTACTGATTTTATTTCCAGCAGGTTTTTCATGTTCATAAACCAATCCACTACTGGGGAGTGCTTGAAAAAAAGACGCCAGTTTCGTCACAGTTATAAATGTCCTCAGCACTATAACGTTGAAAGATTTCAGGCCACACGTTCTTCACCCAGTGGTCAGCTGCCTCTTGGTCATGGCTTTGTTTCTCACCATGTGCCTTTTTGAACTGAATTTTATGCCGTCTACACCATCTCTGGACCCATGACCTAACAATTTCTCCTTCCAGCTGGAGTTCTTTTGCAAGACTCTGTGCTTTACTGAGCAGAAGAGGTCCAGACACAGGCACATTCATGGCTCTGGCTTGAGTGTACCATCGCATAAGAGCCGCATCCAAATTATCACGTGTCGAAACTCTATTCCATTTTCGTGATGTATTGTCGTTCGATTTGAATTTCGCAATAACATCATTTCGTTTTGCTTTTATCTGTGAGACTTGTGACTGAGATATCCCGAATTTTTCAGCCACTTTGCTTTGTGAAATACCCTTGTCCAACTCACTGATAACTTCATATTGTTTGGAAATATCCAAGTCAGTCCTACTACGTTGTTTCGACATCGTTGCTACTTAAAACTAAAGTGATTTTCCCATCTTGCTTTGCGCACCTGCTTCCGGGTAAACAATGCGCTGATTCGTCGGAAATTAGGTCGTCCACTCAGTATTCATGAAAGTAGGTGATGACGCTACACTGACATCATAACCGGAGATTCCACGGAATCTCGTGAGCTCTGCGCATGTGCAGAAGATGATTGATGGGAAAATACCCTGTATTGTTATGCGATAAACCGATCAGTTGGAAGGTTTTTGCCATGAATTTTTATGCATATAAGCGATATATGCGATTAACCGATATGCAATTAACCGATCAAATTTGTATATGAATAATGGGGAATGGTTTGTGGTTTTCTACTTCTTATGCAAATAAGCGATATATGCGATTAACCAATATGCAATTAAGTGATATGATCTGTATCTCCATCCTTGACTCTTGTATGCTGCATAAATGGGAATTTAAAAAATATATTTTAGAGAGTTAAAATCGACCGCAAAGTTGACATTCGAGCTGCCCCACTGAGCCAGCCAGCCCTGAGTGTGTGACATCACAGCAGGAACCGGTTTTAAGGCTGAGGCCTTTGACAGCTATAGACCAAAGTCATATAAATAAAAATTTATGGTGAAAGTAAGAAATACTGTTACCAACTTGCTCAACTAAGACTGATTTGACTTCATTGATTGTGGGTTGACTCTCATTAAAACAGGAGAGGTGTTATAACTTATGCAACGTACATGTACATGCATGCATTTTCACTGTTAAAACGTAAAAGGCTAATTAAATAATCAGATGAACTGAGACAATCAAATTCTGAAGCAAATTAAATAATGTTAAACTGGTAACTTAAACACACAGTACAAGTTACATGTATTAATCTAAATGCAGGTAAACAATGAGTGTTGTTTTTGTTGTGTTATATCCAAATGAGAGTCAGAGCTTACCTGTCTTTGTTCTCGTTTCTTGAAAGCCGACCTTGTGGCCAATTGTTTTTAAATTATCTGACTTTCAGTTGTTCATTCAGTTCTCTGTTCATTTGCTTCTTCCACGTAAGGGCAAGATATTGCTGCTGAGGCAAACATATCCAGTGGAGAAATCAGATGGCTGCTCCACTCATTCTCCATTTTCTCCATACTGAGTACTCTGCCATTACTGCTTGGCTGAGGCAATTACTAAAACCCAGGACGGGTCAGGATGTCACCAGTTTTAGCAACAACCGCAGGGAGGTCACTGCCCGAGCAAAAATATGTCCCATCCCGGGTTTTAGCAACAACCCTCGGCTCACACTTGGGGAGAAATGGTGCAACTGAACTTACTTTCCTTTTCTTGCAGTTTTCTTTTCCTTTAATTATTGGTACTGCACCCTCTTTCAGTATGGGCTTACAGCCAACGCTCAAGGCATTTATAAACAAAAAATGAGGCCATGGTTCTGCGTATCTCCTTTCAGCTTTTCAGCTTTCAATGACTCACTCTGACACACGCATACACAAACACAGCACCCAGGAAAGATCTCCCTCTTCTTCTCTCCTCTCCCTCCTTTTATCAGCTCCCCATCACTGGGAAAACACACGCATCACATTAATTAACCACAGGTGCGATCACTTTGCCACTCACCTTCCCTGGCTTCGCTCTCCATTCACAAACTGGTGCTCAACTGTGCCCCCGCTGCCACATACCCCCACCACCTGACTCAGGCTGGGGAGCTGTCCAGCCTACAGCTGACTCCCCCCTACAGGAAAGGTAGTCTGCCACCGCCATCCGCATTACTGGCCTGTGGACCACCTCAACTTTAAAGGGCTGCAGAACTAGATACCAATGGGTGACCTGTGCGTTGGCATCCTTCATGCAGTGGAGACACTGGAGTGGGGTGTGATCCAAACAGAGGAAGAAAGGGTATCCTAGCAGGTAGTACCGGAGGGTGAGGATTGCCCACTTAATGGCCAAGCACTCTTTTTCAATGGTGCTATACTTTGCCTCTTGCTTGGAGAGCTTGTGGCTTATGTACAGCACTGGGTGCTCCTCCCCCTCCACCATCTGGAACAAAACAGCCCCCAGCCCTCTGTCCGACACATCTGTCTGCAAACTAAAAGGGGGAGAGAAGTCAGGAGAATGTAAAAGTGACCCATCACACAGTGCAGCTTTTGCCTGGGTGTCATGGCCTAGGGGAAACCACGACAATAAAGGGAGGCAAGGAGAACCAAATACGTTTGTAAGAACTATTTATTTTAACGGAATTGCAAGTTCAAAACAAGTTAAGTGAGGAATGGTCAATTATATTGCAAAGTGAGATATGCTGAATGCGCGTTGGATGATCAAAAAATAAAATGAGGTCTCTTGTAGTTGCAGGAACTGCTCCTTAAAACACCAGGGCACACCTGCGCACCAGTGTTGCACCTCAGTCATAATTAGGAAACTCCGCCCCCAAGCACGCTGAACCTAATATGAGGGAAGATTGACAGAAAACATGAAGGCAGCTCAGAAGGGGCGTCACACCTCCCCCATAAGAGAAACCCTCTAGGTTTCACATTTGATACATAAAGCAGAAAGTCAATACAGCCAAGAAGTAGCTGTCCTTTCATTTCAACCATTATTTAAATAAAACACGCATTCCAAAATGGTATTTTCACACCAAAAGTGAATTACCAATTTTAACACCCAACCATCACCAGTCACTGTACAGCCAAATAATCAACAGACAATATTGAAAATTCAACATTTGTATCAAAAATTATATGAAGCATTCACCCGCCATTACCCCTAGCGAATATTCGCAAGGAATGTGAAATTACCCGTTGTATTAAGAGGAATTAAGGGGAGGGAGCACGCGATAGTGCGTCCCCTACCACATTCTCCCTAACTCTAATATGTTTTATATCTAGGTTGTACGGCTGGAGAAAGATGCTCCAGCGCATAAGTCTTTGATTGGGGTTTTGGAGGGAGTGGAGGAAAGTCAGCGGGTTGTGATCACAATATACAACGATGGGAATTGACTACCCCCAACATACACCTCGAAATTTTGCAACGCCCAAATCAAAGCAAGTGCTTCTTTCTCGATTGTCAAATAATTTAATTGGTATGCGTTGAATTTTCGAGAGAAGTAACAAACAGGCTGTTCAACACCCTGATTATTATCCTGTAACAGGACGGCTCCGGCCCCCACATTACTTGCGTCGACCTGTAGTTTAAATGGTCTGCTCTTTTGTGGCACAGAAAGGAGTGGGGCGGACATAAGGACATTTATAATTTCCTCGAACGCGGTTTGACATGCAGACATCCAGAGAAAAGGCTTGCTCTGCTTGAGCAAATCAGTAAGCGGCATGACCGCTGATGAGAAATTATGACAGAATCTCCTGTAATATCCAATCATGCCTAAGAACCATAACAGTTCTTTTTTATCGATGGGTGGAGGATATTCATCAATCGCAATGAACTTTGCGCGAACCAGACGTACCAAACCTTGTCCAACAATTTTCCCTAAATAGGTCACCATCGCGGGCGGCACGGTGGTGTAGTGGTTAGCACTGTCGCCTCACAGCAAGAAGGTCCTGGGTTCGAGCCCCGGGGCCAGCGAGGGCCTTTCTGTGTGGAGTTTGCATGTTCTCCCCATGTCCGCGTGGGTTTCCTCCGGGTGCTCCGGTTTCCCCCACAGTCCAAAGACATGCAGGTTAGGTTAACTGGTGACTCTAAATTGAGCGTAGGTGTGAATGTGAGTGTGAATGGTTGTCTGTGTCTATGTGTCAGCCCTGTGATGACCTGGCGACTTGTCCAGGGTGTACCCCGCCTTTCGCCCGTAGTCAGCTGGGATAGGCTCCAGCTTGCCTGCGACCCTGTAGAAGGATAAAGCGGCTAGAGATAATGAGATGAATGAGATGAGGTCACCATCGCCCTGGCGAAGACACATTTCGCCAAGTTGATGGTGAGGTTTGCTTCGGCAAAATGAGTGAAGAGCTGTCGAATACAATCGAGATGGCTCACCTATGTATCGCTATAAAGAACCACATCATCCAGGTATACCGCACATCCTTCCAGATGTGCGATGACCTGGTCCATAAGACGTTGAAAAGTAGCAGCTGTGTTACGCAGTCCGAAGCTCATGACTTTATAAGCATACAAGCTACTTGGTGTAATAAAGGCGGAGACTTCACTCGCACGGTTGGTCAGTGGAATTTGCCAGTACCCTTTTAAAGGTCCCATGGCATGGTGGTTTGTTGATGCTTTAAACGGGCTCGTGGAGGCTTCCGGATGTTATATCCGCAGCCTTTCTCGAAATGAACCCTCGGCACGTAAATATAGCCTCCTGGGAGAAAGCCCCATTTCAATGCTTTTCCCAGTGCGTCGTTTTGCTAATGAGAAGCAGGAGGTGGGGAAGGGTAGAGGGTGGGGGCAGGCCATGGGGGGAGGGGGAGGGGCTTGACCAAGCTGCACACACACATACTCACTGCTATCAGCGCCTGTAGCCACGCTGCTAAGACAAAACCCCATTCTCCCTCGGACTCCTTTCATAAACTCAATGTGACACAGAGAACAGAGAGTGAGAGTGTTCGGATTGGTAGTTTACGAACATATAATACCCTAGGCTTGAACACGCACTCCATAACCAAAGAGGATAGAAGCAGCAACTACAACAACATATCGCTTATCCAACAGAAGACATGCATTGCAGAGCAATAGTCAAACATAAGCTCATAAGTTACAGTCAATTTCCAGACTAAACTCAGTTTACAGAGCATGCTGCATGCTCTTTAGTTTTGTAGCGCAGATTACCTGGCTAACTGCAGGAAGTGGTTAGCTGCACAGCTAATGTAGCCATTGCTAGGCTAATGCACCGATTTTAAAATGCAGCAAAACAACCAGTTATACACTTACTTGTTCGGTGTTTGTTGCTGATGCGGCAGGGATGCTTGGTACGGACCCAGGCTTCAGTGACAGTTGATGTGCAAAACCTGCCCTGTACTGTCCCAAGTTGTGGAAACATTCCTCAGGAAAATGCTTCCAACAAACATACACTGTCTTAGGTAGACTCGACGGTGTATTATTGAAGTAAATAAAATTAAGCCACTGCGTCTTCAGGGGCTCTCCCGTCGGCAGTAAAAACAGACTCTTTTCTGTGTTGTCACATCCATGTACAGCGCAATTTCCATGTTTCGCTCGCTTAGGTGATGCCATGTTGTTGTGTCCTCTATGGTCTCCTCACTACAACTGGGCGGGGCAATCCATACAGTGGGTGGGAATCCAGAGGGGGGGCGTGGGGATCATCTCCCTTGCTGACGTAGTAAAGAGAAGAGCTTATCAACGCGCCGTTTTGACGCGCCATTCTCAAATGTTGGGCATAGTTTAGTTTACACATTATGAAATTTCTAGCCACTGGGGTGACTTAAGAAGGTCAGAGGAACTCATTTTAATGTTAAAAAACCTCAGAAAGTGAAAATTTCATGCCATGGGACCTTTAATAGGTCAAATTTACTGACAAATTTGGCTGAACCAACCTGATCCATGCAATTGTCGTCTCGCGGCATTGGGAAGGAATTGGCTTTAGTGACTTTGTTGAGCTTCCTATAGTCGGTGCAAAATCGATAAGAGCCATCAGATTTATTCACCAACAGGTATGGCAATGCCCAATTGGAAAAGGACGGTTACACCAAGCCATGCCTCAGCAAATATTGAACTTCCCACTCCAGAATTTTCTGTCTTTCCCCCAAAACTCGGTAAAAGCGCTGACGCACGGGAGGAGCATCACCTACATCGATGTCATGACTAATGACCGAAGTCTGGGTAGGTGTATCGGAGAACAGTGTGGGAAAATCTTTTATTAGCGTGGTCAATTCAAAGATCTGCTCTGGGTTTAGATGCCTTAGGAGTAGGGGAAGGTTAGCTAATGACTCGGAATTTTTAAGTCTCCCTAACAAAACCGCGTCATCAGGTTCATTGACGTCCACCTCCTCCAGCATTGCCACCGCCGGGGAAGGTTGACCAAACATGCTGGGGGAGGCACCTGCTGTGTCCCGCGCTGCCACTGCTGGAAGAGAGACAGGTGACTCACCACCGCTAGAAGAACACTCACTCCCCCTACCCGTTGCTACCACCAACGAGCCAGGGAGGGAGTTTGTTACAGACATAACCATGGGTTTGCTTTCGCCCAATTCGTGCTTGTGCACAAAAGAAGGCTTAAGCAAATTTACATGGCAAAGCTCTGATTTCTTTTTCCGATCTGGCATAGCAATCACATAATTGTCATTGCTCTCCTTACTGACAACTTTGTAAGGACCAGCAAATTTAGCCTGAAAAGGTGAATGCAAGACTGGTAAAAGGACATTACTTGATTCCCTGAATTGAAACTGCGACGCACTGTTTTTCGATCATATGCTCGCTTCATTTTAGCTTGTGCACCCTGCAATTTAACCCGTGCCATCCTACCGGCTTCGTATAAGCGCCACCTAAACCCATGGACGTAATTAGCCAGTAATTGTGGAGGTTGCCCTACTGGAGCATCATCAATCAAAGTGGAGAGTTGGCCGCGCACATCATGACCAAATACCAAAGCATTGGGACTAAATCCCGTACTCTCCTGTGTGACCTCCCTGGCTGCCAACATCAGCCAGGGAAGGTCATCTTCCCAGTCCCACCCCAGCTCAATGCAATATGCCCTTAACATTGATTTAAGCATCTGATGAAAGCGTTCCAGGACACCCTGGCTTTGCAGGTGGTACGCAGACACTTTATTATGTTTGATCTTAAAAAGGTGCAAAATCTGGGTGAACATATTGGAGGTAAAGTTTGTTCTGCAATCGGACTGTATTATTTTTGGCAGGCCGAATATTGAAATGAACTGAGACAGTGCTCTGACTACAGCCTTGGCCATTATCGAGCGAAGTGGGTATGCAGCAGGGTAACGGGTGGTTTGACAGATCACTGTCAGCAGGTAGCTGATCCCGGTTTTCGAACGTGGTAGGGGACCCACACAATCAATCACCAAATGCTCAAAGAGTCTAGGTGTGACTATGATCAGGAGAAGAGGAACAGACTTCTGTGTTTGGTTGGGTTTTCCTGTTAACTGACAAACATGACAGGTACGAACGTGATTAGCCACCCCCCTTTTAATTCGGGGCCAGTAACAATGACGGACGATCCGATCGTACCTTTTCTTAATGCCCATATGGCCCAATTTTTTTAATGACAAAATTGAGAATATCTGACAAAAAATTCAAACTACTAATTTAAGGTTAGACAATGAAAGTGACCTTGTAGTTAACAATATAACTGTATCAGATCATCAGTTAGAATGTTTTACTCCCCTAAAGGAAACTGAATTACTTTCATTAATCTCTACATCAAAAGCCTCAACTTGCGTACTAGATCCCTTACCGACACATCTATTCAAACAGATAATGCCTGGAGTAATTGAACCGCTTCTAAAAATAATAAATTCTTCTCTTATGATTGGCTATGTACCTAAATCCTTTAAACTAGCAGTTATCAAACCCCTGATTAAAAAACCTGACCTTGATCCCTGTCAGCTGTCCAATTATCGGCCAATATCAAACCTCCCCTTTATCTCCAAGATCCTTGAAAAAGCTGTGGCACAGCAGTTATGCTCATATTTACATAGGAATAACATCCATGAAATGTATCAGTCAGGATTTAGACCTCATCATAGCACAGAGACAGCTCTGGTTAAAGTAGTAAATGACCTACTGTTGGCGTCTGATCAGGGCTGTGTCTCGCTACTTGTGTTGCTTGACCTTAGTGCAGCATTTGATACCATTGATCATTCCATTCTTCTGGATAGACTAGAAAATGTTGTGGGAGTTAAGGGAATGGCCCTCTCCTGGCTCAGGTCTTATCTAACTGATCGTTATCAGTATGTTGATATAAATGGTGATATTTCTAGACGTACCGAGGTAAAGTTTGGTGTTCCACAAGGTTCTGTCTTGGGTCCACTGCTTTTTTCTCTATATATGTTACCTCTGGGCGATATTATTCGTAAACATTGTATTAGTTTCCACTGTTATGCTGATGACACACAGTTGTATGTCTCTGCAAAACCTGATGAGAGACACCAGCTTAATAAAATTGAGGAATGTGTTAAGGACATTAGACACTGGATGCTTATAAATTTCCTTCTGCTTAACTCTGACAAGACTGAAGTACTTGTGCTAGGACCACATACAGCTAGAAGTAAGTTTTCTGATTACACAGTAACTCTGGATGGCCTTTCTGTTTCTTCACGTGCAGCAGTAAAAGACCTCGGAGTGATTATTGACCCCAGTCTTTCATTCGAAACTCACATTGATAACATCACCCGGATAGCTTTCTTTCATCTCAGAAATATTGCAAAGATAAGAAATTTAATGTCATTGCATGATGCAGAAAAACTAGTCCATGCTTTCGTTACCTCCAGGTTGGATTATTGTAATGCCTTACTGTCTGGATGTTCCAATAAGTGCATAAACAAGCTCCAGTTAGTTCAAAATGCAGCAGCAAGAGTCCTTACTAGAACTAGAAAATATGACCACATCACGCCTGTCTTATCCACACTGCATTGGCTCCCAATCAAATTTCGTATTGATTATAAAATACTACTATTGACCTTTAAAGCACTAAATGGTCTCGCACCACAGTACCTGAGTGAACTTCTGCTCCTCTATGACCCGCCACGCCTACTTAGATCAAAAGGTGCAGGCTATCTGCTGGTACCTCGTATAGTGAAGGCTACATCAGGGGGCAGAGCCTTTTCTTACAAAGCCCCACTGTTATGGAACAGCCTTCCAAGTAATGTTCGGGAATCAGACACAGTCTCAGCATTTAAGTCGAGGCTGAAAACATATCTGTTTAGTCAAGCCTTTTGTTAATGGTGTTTATGAGGTAAAGGAGTAGATCTGGAGGGTCCTCAGACATAGAGTGTTTTGGTAAATTGGGATGTATGGATGCTGTCAGTCCCCACTCGCTTGCTCACTCGAGTTTGTTGACGGTGTAGTGGCTGGCTGCTTTATGTCCCGGGGCTCCCTCATGCCTGTGTTACCTTCTGGCTCTCTCCTTTTAGTTATGCTGTCATAGTTAGTTGCCGGAGTCCCTGCTTGTACTCGGTGCAATATGTATACTGTTCCTACTTATTCAGGTGACATTGGGCATGCCTAACCACCTGTGTTTTCTTTCTCTCCCCCCCACCCCAAATCTGTCCCTCTGAGTTACATGGAGTCAACAGGAAATCTTTTGGTGGAGACGGTGGGGACCTCGACTGGCTATCATAGCCTGCAGGGAATCGGCCGTCAGACATTCTGTCGCATGTCCCAGACCCGGTGAAATGTAACTGAACTGTCTTGGCCAGGCCTAAGGGTCCCATCTGCATCTCATCATTGCTGAGGAGTGTGCTCCCATCACCCAATCAAGCATCCAGCCAGAGCAGGTCATGATATATTTTTTACCATATTAACATGCCATTGTGTGTTATGCCTGATGTAAAGACTCTCGTCTCTGCGAGCCTACCACACAGATTTAATACTTGTCATTTTTAGGGCATACCTAACAACGTGTTTTCTTTCTCTCTCTCTCTTCCCCCCCCCCATCTGTCCCTCTGAGTTACATGTTGATCCTGGGATTGAGATGCTGGCCTCTTCTGCCCCTCAGACCTGCTTGATCCATCCTGGTGCCCTGTGTCTGGTCGGAGTTTTATCGCACCGCTCCTGTGAAGGACGGCCCCATGAGGACAGTTGAGGGTTATACCTGTTAAAACTGTTAATATTATAGTCAGGCTGTCTGTTGTTGCCCAAATGAGGATGGGTTCCCTTTTGAGTCTGGTTCCTCTCGAGGTTTCTTCCTCATGTCGTCTGAGGGAGTTTTTCCTTGCCACCGTTGCCACAGGCTTGCTCATTGGGGATAGATTAGGGATAAAATTAGCTCATGTTTTAAGTCGTTCAAATTCTGTAAAGCTGCTTTGCGACAATGTTTATTGTTAAAAGCGCTATACAAATAAACTTGATTTGATTTGATTTGATCATCGTGGGCCGTTTTCATTATTACCTGACGCAAGGACGATGGCACCACAATCTGCCATGCATGTTTACTGATGGAATCATTATGCAACGGGCGTTTACGCATCAGGACACCGTTTTTAACCACATAACCTTGCGTCAGGTTATTATTGTCCAAGTAAGCCTTGTCAAAAAGAGGTTTGAGAGAAGAATCACGGCTTTGGGCCTCTGCCCACTGCTTAAACGGGATGGAATGTGGCAACCACTGTAACGGGTCAAAGAAATTACCATCCCAGTCACTTGGGTTACCCACGTTACGTTTGGCAGCTCGCGTCCCCACACCTGACGGGCAGGCTTGGTTAGGTTCGGCACTCCCAGGAAGCGACTGCTCTAACTGCATGCATTTGTCAGCCCTTATGATGGGAAATACCCCATCGACCCAAATTTTCACCCCAGCTAACTCATTGCTCAAAATTACAGACACACCAGGGATGGGAAATGTTGGTCGGACGCCCAGCATGACCTCTCCAGTAACCAAAACTGACGTGAGGTGCACCTTGTGTAAAGGTACCATGAGCACATCAAGATTGATACCACATATGGAATCTTTTTGGCCAGTATCAGTCAACACAGAGAATGGCAAAACAGACTGCAAAATAAACGATTCCACTGACCCCATGTCCCGCAACATTTTAATCGGCACCCTTTCTCCGTCAGAACTCAGTGCCGCGGTCCCGTCGAAGATAAAGGGAGAAAAGCTTGATTGAATGCTGAGCTGGTTCTCACTGCTTTGCGAGTCAGGGAAAGGGGAAGCTAAAATAGAAGGTTTAGCAGCCGAGATGTTTTTTCCTTTACCCTTTAAAACTGGGCATTCAAATTTCCAATGGCCTTTGCCCAAACAATAATTACACACACGATTAGGGTCCGACCTAATCGTTGTACGAATCTCAGGTTTGCTCACTGGCATTTCAGGTCTATTAACGTGAAAGGGCAAAGCCCCGCGCAGCCTACGATCAGCTCTGGGGAGTAACAAGCTGGTGAATTTAGCTTTGTGCACTAAAGCATAATTGTCGGCTAGACTAGCTGCCTCCCGAAGGGTTGCGGGATCGCGCTCACTAATATAAATTACGATATGGTCAGGCAGACCATTTTTAAATTGCTCAATTAGAGCCAAATTAGTAAGATCTTCCTGCGAGCCTACCTCAGTGGCGGAGCACCAGCAAGTAAACTGTATGGATAAATCCTGGGCAAATTCACTATAGGTTTGGTCTGAGCGTTTGCGCATGGTACGAAATTTCTGGCGATAAGCCTCGGGCACTAACTCATAAGCTTTCATCACTGCCGATTTCACTGACGGTGGACACATGAAAAAAAATGGCGAAAATCAGTTTCCTAGCTCTGCTTTGTCTCACATTGTGTGCATTAACAGTTTTAGCCAGATGTAAAACATCTCTGTGAACTCCCCTGCAAAGACACCATCTATGTCCTGTTTTATTTGGCAGCCTGTCATATGCTGCCTATTTGCCATATGGATCAGAAGCCTTCTTCGCTTTGGCTCTCCGCCGTCAATCAGCCATTTTGGATTCATTGTCACTCAATTCAAGATCTTGTGCTCTTAAGTTATTCGCTAGTGGCGTGCTTTTGCTCGGAGGAGACATGAGCCTCAACCCCGGCCCTTCTAATGCTTCATCTGAGCATGGTTTAAACCCGCTATATTTAAATGCTCGAAGTGTCAAGGCTCTCATTCCACTCGAAGAGAACCCTTCACATAAAGTATGCAAACTAGCCATTTTGCAAGGGTTGGTGTACTGAAATTCATATGACGTGGTTTGCATTAGTGAAACATGGCTGGTTGAGTCAGTTTTATCTTCGGAGATTTTTACAGGATACACTATCTTTCGCAAGGATAGAGTAAACAAAACTGGCAGGGGCGTACTTATTGCAGTTAAGCCCGAAATCAAGACTCGACGCCGGCAAGAACTAGAGAGAGACAATGCTGAGTTCATAGTTGTTGAGCTCTACAAGGACAATAATTCACCGGTTATTCTTTATACAGTTTATCATCCTGAACCGGGGCCTGAGGATCTACATGAGCTCAACCTTTCTTTGCAAGACTCACCCGAGACAGCTTGTTTAATTCTCGTCGGAGACTTCAATCTTCGTTCTGTCATTTGGTCTTCGGACGAATCTACCCCAGCAAACATGAGCGTATCTTCAGTAGACGAGGCGTTTCGTGCACTTATGTTGGATAATTTCCTTTGTTAATTCATTCAGGGACCAACTCACATAACAGGAAACAAATTAGATCTGTTGCTGTGTAACTTTCTGGAGGTTATTGAAGATGTAACAACATACACTCCAGCTAAAAGCGGATTTCCCTTGGATCACTATCTGATAGAGTTCGTCATAAGACTAACACGATCTAAAACTGTGCGCCGTAAGATGTACGACTACAGTAAAGCCGATTTTGATGATCTCAGAAGACGCCTGGAACTGGTCTCATTTGAATTATCTCTATCGGATGATGTCGATAATTCCTGGATTCAGTGGAAAGATTTGTTTCTAGCTGCGGTAGAAGAGTGTGTGCCAGTTAAAATCATATGCGATACAAACACTCCGCCTTGGATTGATGGTGAGGTCAGGCATCTTATGCGGAAGAAATATCAAGCGCTAAAAAACTTTAGGAAAAACAAAACGTCCGAACGTAAACAAAAACTTTGAAATATTAGCAACGATCTCAAGACCCTAATTAAATGTAAACACTGTGACTATTTGGCTAGGATTGAAGGATCTCTTAGGGACAACCCAAAACTGTTTTGGAGCTATCACAAAGCAATTCTGCACCATCGCTCAAATACGGACACTGTGATTACTCACAACGGTCAAAGTGCTAGTAAGCCCGCAGATAAAGCGGAAATGTTTAACTATTTCTGTTCCGTTTTTACTTCTCCTAGCTCAGACAAGGCATTTTGTAGTTATACATGTCCCTTGAGATCAGATGAAAAAATATCTGAAATAACACTAACCATCGATGAAGTGCATGACTGTCTATCAAATCTAGATGTAACAAAAGCCACTGGTCCCGATGGAATTCCTGCTCGTATTCTAAAGGAATGTAGCTCACAAATAGCTCCGAGTCTTTGTGATTTATTTAATCGCTCCTTAAAAACTGGGCGCTTTCCTTCAAACTGGAAATGTGCCGATGTCACTCCTGTTCACAAGAAGGACTCAAAGGAGCCTGCTGCAAATTATAGCCCTATCTCTTTGCTTCCAGTTGTAAGTAAAGTTTAGGAGTGCTGTGTTTGCAACAGACTTTATGATCACATCTCGTGACTAATAACATCACTCCAGCATGGCTCTGTGCACAGTCGCTCGTGTGTCACACAACTTCTGTCCGTACTTCACAAAATCGGTGAAGCTCTAGACAAAAACAAACAATTGTACATTTTATATCTGGACTTCACAAAAGCTTTTGACTGTGTCGACCATACTATTCTGGTTGAAAAGCTGAAATGGTACGGTATCGATGGGTGTCTGCTAGAGTGGTTTCAAGATTATCTTGGGGGAAGAACACAAAGAGTGGTAGTTGACGGCGCAGTTTCTAAGTCTCTGCCTGTGACCTCCGGTGTGCCTCAGGGCAGCCTGGTCGATCCTGTGCTTTTCATTATTTTTATCAACGATCTTCCTGAGGTCATGGATAAAGAAACTGGAGTCGCTTTATATGCAGACGACACAACATTTTTTCGCACTATCTTGACATCCGAAGACAGCGAGCAATTACAGCACAATCTAGCTAATGCCAAGGGGTGGAGTCGTGAATTGAACATGCAGTATAATGCCAATAAGTGCAAAATATTGACCATCACGCGGAAAAAACTCCAATCATTCACGACTACCACCTGGGCAGTACGTGCCTTCAGCAAGTTGACGAAGAAAAAGACCTGGGTGTGTTTTTTTCAAGTAATTTAAAATGGGATTCGCATGTCTGCTCAATAGTCAATAAGGCTAACCGGATGCTTGGCTTTCTAAAAAGATCCTGTCCCTTGCTGATGGAAATTCAAGTGAGGAGGACTTTATATTTGTCGCTCATTAAGTCACAGCTCTGTTATGCGTCTGAAGTATGGTCCCCTGCTAGTGTCAACCTTAGAAGCCTGTTAGAGAGAGTCCAATGATGTGCAATGCGCTGGATACTACAACAGCGTATTGGGGATGCTACCTACACAGACAGACTCAGAAGCCTGCACTTGCTTCCTCTGACTTATGATAGGGAGATTAGAGACTTAGTCTTTGTACATAAATGCATTAATGGCCAAACAGATTTGAACATAACCACTACGTGTCTTTTGTAACTCATGACCGGTCTAGGGCCCAAAATCCGAAATTAATTTTAAAGCCTGCATATTGCAGAACCTCAACTTATCAGGCCTCATTCTTCAATAGGATTGTTAAACCATGGAACTATGTATGTAAATATTTTTCCCCAGATAAATTCTGTATCCTCCCTGCTTTCAAATCATCCTTGTTAGAGCTGTACTTTGAATTACTGACCTCCACCTATAATACGGACTTTTCATGTACTTGGTCTGTGTACCGTGATTGTGGTTGCCACAGATCAATTTAGTCTAATTTTAATTGTATGATTTTTCTTTTTATATCTTCAGGGAAACGCCTCGCATGGGTTGCCCATTCGCGTTCTCCCCTTTGGGCTGACTTACTTTATTATGTTTATTTTAATTTTTTTAAAATGTTTATTTTGTAACAGTCCAATAAAGTTGGTAGAAAAAAAAACATGGCTGTGATAGGAAGTTGTCCATGTAGTGTATTTTAAATGATACACTGGTGATAGAGTTGCTTCAAGAGTAGACTTGAGGTGAAAAAAGAAAGAGCTGGTGTGAAAGCATGTATTTATTACAAATGTTCTTCTCTGACGCGTATAACTTGCTTTCGGGTGCACTGAGGGCAGAGAAAGCCTCCTGCGCCCTGCCAGTCAGTACACACTGCAGCAAAAGTGTGCCCGCCTGCTCAGGCCAATCTTGAGCCTTGGCCACACGCTCGAATATTTTAAAGAAAGTTTTGACCTTTGACTCGTCAAATTTAGGCAGAAGACATACACATCTTAACACATCGAAACTACCCGGAACGACGGCAGCAGAACCAATAGAAAGCATTTTGCCTTCTTCGATCAATTGTAAGCGCTTGCGCTCAATTTCTAATTTTTCACATTCAAAGTCTTGTCATGAGCATTCAGTCTGGAGCTCAAACCTACATCTTTCTATTTCAGTTTGCTGGTCAATCTTGCTCTTGTCTATTTGGAGCAGTAGCAAGTTCCGTTGCTGCTCATACGTCAAACCAACTGAAGGAAGAGTGGTCGCAGTTTCTGATTTTTTCTCTTCTAGTTCTACGGAGAGCACATCTTTATCAATAAGGGCCTTTTTAATGATGAGCTGCATAAACTCCTTCAAACGTTTATCGGCGCTAGATAAAATAATTTCGTAGTGCTCGGCAAGTAACTGCTACGATCCTGGGGGCCTTCACCCCACCAGGATAAGGAACTGCGT
This sequence comes from Neoarius graeffei, assembly GCF_027579695.1. NCBI lineage: Eukaryota > Metazoa > Chordata > Actinopteri > Siluriformes > Ariidae > Neoarius > Neoarius graeffei. The sequence continues at coordinate 71,430,559 of NC_083585.1, forward strand.
AACCTTGTCGAGGTGTAGCAGCTTGTTCCAACCTGGTTTGTCTGCCTGGGTCTGGTGCATGGGAGACCTGTAACCTTCGGGGGGCTTAAGACGCCAGGGAGGTACTAATTAGCAGTTCCGCCAACCCCTCTCCCAGAGGTTAAATGGGTTTGCGTAAGGCCAACAACCTTAGCTAGAAAAAGACTTGTTACCGAAGCACTGATGATAATCCAAATCCAAGCTGGCCTGGGAGAAGAAGGCTCCCCACAACGGAGACGCATGACGCAGTGCAGTGAAAGCCAAGAGGAAGCTGCAAGGCCGACTCCCCTTCTGACACCCAGGAACTACACAAGAATTGCTACATGGAACGTCAGGACGATGTACCAGGCAGGGAGAACCTTCCAGGTAGCACAAGAGATGAGGAACTACAACATCTCTCTCCTAGGACTGTGCGAGACGAGATGGCTTCAGGCAGGACAGCTGAAACTAGCAACGGGTGAAATGCTGTTGTATTCTGGGCACACAGAAGAGGGCACACCCCATTCAGAAGGTGTGGCCCTGATGCTGGCACCGGACGCACAGCGAGCACTCATCAGCTGGGAACCAGTGAGCTTCCATATCATCACAGCCAAGTTTTCCACAGGGAAAAACAAAATCAACTTGAACATCATCCAGTGCTACGCACCCACAAATGATGCTGAGGAAGAGAAGAAAGACGACTTCTACCACCAGCTTCAAGCCGTGTTAGATAAAACTAGACAGAAAGACATCACAGTTCTCCAGGGAGACTTCAACGCTAAAATAGGATCTGACAACACAAGCTACAAAAGAATCATGGGCACACATGGAATGGGTCAGATGAATGAAAATGGAGAGCGCTTTGCTGACTTGTGCTCCCTCAACCAACTAGTGATAGGAGGTAGTATATTTCCCCACAAGAGGATACACAAGGCCACATAGAGATCCCAAGACCACGCCACAGAGAACCAGATTGACCATGTCTGCATCAGCCGGAAGTTTAGGCAATCACTGCAGGATGTAAGAGTGATGCGAGGGGCCGACATGCCATCCAACCACCACCTCCTTGCGATGTCAGTCAGACTTAGGTTGAAGAGGCACAAGTCAAACAGAACCACCAAACCCCGCAAGAGATTTAACATGGGCCTGCTCAGGAGCGTAGATGTCCAGACATCCTTCCAGCTGAACCTATCGAATAGGTTTCAAGCTCTACAAAACCAACTAGAGAGCGAAGACATGGACATTGAGGCACAGTGGCAACACATCAAGGATATTTGGCTGGGCACATGTGAAGAGGTACTTGGCAGGAAGAAAGCAGAACACAAAGAGTGGATCTCTGCCTACACCCTACAGAGACTGGAGGAGAGGAAAGAGAGGAAGGCAGTACTCAACATGAGCTGCACACGATCAGCCAAGGAAAGGGCACAGGAAGAGTACACTGCTGCTGACAAGCAAGTGAAAAAGAGCATCAGAAAGGACAAGAAAGATCACATCAACAGTCTGGCCAAAAGGGCAGAGGAAGCAGCAGGACAGGGAAACCTCAAAGAACTATACCAGGTGACAAAACAGCTGGTAGGAAAGTTTCAACAGACAGACAAGCCGATCAAGGATAAACAGGGAAACCCACTCACAACAACTGAGGAGCAACTCAGGAGATGGGCAGAACACTTCAGGGAGCTGTTAAACTGACTGGCCCCTGACGCACCACCGGACATTCCACCAGCAGAGGCAGACCTGACAATTAACTGTGAGAAACCCACGAAGGCAGAGATCAGGAAAGTGATCAAGTCCCTCAAGAACGGGAAAGCAGCAGGACCAGATGAGGTACCAGCAGAAGCCATCAAGGCTGACATGGAGACGGTGGTCAGCATGCTGCACAGCCTCTTCAACAAGATCTGGGAAGAAGAACGAGTACCAGTGGAGTGGAAGGAGGGTATACTCATCAAGCTTCCGAAGAAAGGAGACCTTGGGGACTGTAGCAGCTACAGAGGAATCATGCTCCTATCAGTACCAGGGAAAGTCCTTAACAGAGTTCTTTTGGAGAGAATGAAGGAGGCAGTAGATGACAGGCTCCGAGACCAGCAGGCAGGTTTTCGTAAGAACAGGTCTTGTGTTGACCAGATAGCCACCCTGCGCATCATAGTGGAGCAGTCACTGGAGTGGAACTTTCCCCTCTACATTAACTTCATAGACTTTGAAAAGGCTTTTGACAGTGTGGATAGGGAGACACTATGGAAGCTAATGAGGCACTATGGGGTACCCCAGAAGATCATCTCCATAATCAAGGGAACATACAAGGACATGACATGTAGAGTATCCCATGCAGGACAACTGTCAGACAGTTTTGAAGTAAAGACAGGAGTATGGCAAGGATGTCTACTGTCACCTTTCCTGTTCATCCTGGCAATAGACTGGATCATGAGGACTACCACAGAGGGAAGGAACAATGGAATGCAGTGGCTACTGGGGAGACAGCTAGACAATCTGGACTTTGCTGACGACCTAGCACTCCTTTCGCACTACCACAGTCAGATGCAGGACAAAACTATCTGCTTGGACTCAACATCCGCCAGAGTGGGACTTAAGATCAACAAGAAGAAAACAGAAGTCCTAAAGGTCAACGACACCACTAACATCCCCATTACAGTAGGTGGAGAGAAAATCAAGGATGTGGAATCCTTTGTGTACCTGGGAAGTGTGATGAACCAACAGGGAGGCACAGAACAGGATGTCACAGCCAGGATTGGCAAGGCAAGAGCAGCCTTTGTCATGCTGAAGAACATCTGGGCCTCCAGGGAAATCCACATGGACACCAAGGTGCACATCTTTAACTCCAACATCAAGTCAGTCTTGCTATATGGATCAGAGGCTTGGAGAATGAACAAGACAACACAACACAAGATACAAACATTCATCAACAACTGCCTCAGATGCATCTTCAACATCAGGTGGCCAGAGAAGGTCAGAAACGAAGAGCTGTGGTGTAGGGCAGGACAGGAACCTGTTGCCAAACAGATCCTGAGAAGGAGATGGGGGTGGATTGGTCATACCCTCAGGAAGTCAGCTGACAGTACCACCAGACAGGCACTGACCTGGAACCCCCGAGGCAAGAGAAGGAGGGGCTGCCCTAGAAACTCCTGGAGGTGAGACACGGAGCGGGAGCTGATCGGACTGGGGATGCATTGGGAAGATCTGGAGAGGGAAGCCCAGAACCGAGCTGGATGGAGGAAGATCATCGGTGGCCTATGCTCCACATGGAGCCAAGGGCCCAAGTAAGTAAGTAAGCTCGGCAAGTAAACACAATTGATCCTTAGTAAACAAATTAAATAACTCCTCCGTGGAAGTTTTTACAAAATCATCAATGGCCGTCATAGTGACCAAATACACCCACAATTTGTTTACGAACTAAAAACTAGAGAGCACATCTCCATCTAACTCAAAAAAGGTTATTTTAACTAAGTAGACCCTAGGTCTCTTCGAACAGTTACTGGTGGGGGGTTGTTAAGCACCTGAAACCAGCAGCTATGAGGAACCCCCAAACTGAAGTAACCCGCAGCCATGGACGTGCTCCCGAGCCAATGCTACTACCCACTTTCTCCATTCAAAAACAACAAACTAAAACAACAAATAGCGCATCCGAAGACACACTACTATGCCTAATGGAGACGGCCTCTAATGAAGTCGTAACAAGTTCACAGAAATGCCCCACTCGCCCCCCACCAAAAGAGGAGGACCACCGCTTACACTTGTAAAACAAAAAGACAGTCACACAAGCCAATATCAAAATCCTCACATGCCGAAGAAAACAGCTGCCGGTGCTGCACACAAACAAATGGTTGGAACGTGCCAAGAAAAATTATTGTTAGACGAGCCCCCAGATTGTCATGGCCTAGGGGAAACCACGACAATAAAGGGAGGCTAGGAAAACCAAATACGTTTGTAAGAACTATTTATTTTAACAGAATTGCAAGTTCAGGGGGATCCAACATGGCGGCGAGCAAGTAGGTCACGTTAGAAGTGGCTCTCGCGACAAAGCACCTTAAATCCTGTTTTTAACTGTTTCTCAGCTCCAAAACAAAATTGATCGACCATATTGCATTTAAGACAAGGAAATACCATACATGGCGACTCGACAGGGGAAAACTAAAAAGAATCCTGACAAAAAGGGTGAAACACCTGAGGAAGCTAACACTTTGCAAAGCACAGAAGCTATGGTTAATGAGGAAGGTGAGGTGATGAAAGCCATTTCAGACCTGAAGGATGTTTTTACTTCCAAATTTGACGGTTTGATATCCACCATACAAGACATTAAGACTGAAATTCGTGACTTTGGAGGTAGGCTTTCTGAAGCTGAACATTGAATTAGCAGTACAGAAGATACCATCAGTGGTGTGCAAAAAACGGTGCAAACTATGGAGAACCAAATCGAGCGGCTCAACTCCAGAATAGAGGATTTGGAGAATAGAAATAGGCGTTGCAACCTACGCCTGGTAAACCTCCCTGAAAAGGCAGAGGGGAGAAATGCTGTTAGATTTCTGGAAGAATGGCTGCCTGACGTGTTTGGAGCATCATTATCAAGTCCAGTTACAATTGAACGAGCACATCGAATTGGCAGAGTCCCAAGTAGGCCTACAACCAAACGAACATATCCCCGAGTGCTAATCATGAAGTTCCTGAACTTTCAAGATCGACAACGAGTAATGGGGGCTGCCAGAGAAATGAAAATGGTAAAATACCAAGAACAATGAGTCATGTTCTTTCCGGATTTCTCTGTGGAGGTGCGCAAGAAATGAAAGCAGTTTGATGGGGTGAAAAAGCGTCTACAATCACTGAGCATCGAGTACAGATTTGGATACCCAGCCAAATCAGTCTCATCTCATTCATCTCATTATCTCTAGCCGCTTTATCCTTCTACAGGGTCGCAGGCAAGCTGGAGTCTATCCCAGCTGACTATGGGCGAAAGGCGGGGTACACCCAGGACAAGTCGCCAGGTCATCACAGGGCTAACACATAGACACAGACAACCATTCACACTCACATTCACACCTACGGTCAATTTAGAGTCACCAGTTAACCTAACCTGCATGTCTTTGGACTGTGGGGGAAACCGGAGCACCCGGAGGAAACCCACGCGGACACGGGGAGAACATGCAAACTCCACACAGAAAGGCCCTCGCCGGCCCCGGGGCTCGAACCCAGGACCTTCTTGCTGTGAGGCGACAGCACTAACCACTACACCACCGTGCCGCCCGCCAAATCAGTCATCTCCCGTAATGGACAAAACACCATCTGCAACTCACCAGAGGAAGTGGAGAAACTTATTGATGCCAATGACACAGGGAAGCAAGGAGACATTGTACAGTAGGATACTGTGAATTGTGTGACGGTCTTATTTTTGTGTTGGCTGGCTAGCCCTCTTTCGTGTTTAGCCTAGACATATATGATAACAAAATTAGCCTACTAGTTAAACTGTACTACTGCTTATTCTGGGTGAGATTAGCCTACTGTTTTGGTTGTTCAATTTATGTCAAGGATATATTGACCTAGGTCATTCATTTCTCTGGATAAAAGTTTAAGACTGTCAATGGAGTTGGTATGACAAGTAATATATTGTTCGTGGCTGTTTTGGAGTGGAGTGATGGTGATGGTAGTGAACAGCGATAACCTGTGCTTGTAAGAGACTTGCTCCTTATAGAAGGATCAGTCGAGTCCACTGTTGAATCTTTTACATGCAGGGGGAGGGAAAAGGGACGCAAGTTTGTTCGGGTTAACTGCATCCAGGAGCCTTGTTTTGTAAAATGTTTTATTACTTTGTTTTTTCTCGTTGACTTTATGTTAGTGGCTGCTTTTACAACGGGTACTGTCTCTCATTTAAATAAATATAATACACAATGGTTACATGGGGAATGACTCACATATCAATATAACATCCTGGAATGTGAGGGGGTTAGGTAAATTATCTAAAGTAAAACAGGTCATGCATAGACTAAAACAACTCAAAGCAACTATTGTGTCCTCACAAGAAACACACTTACTATCTAGTGAACTACAGAAATTACAAAGAAGATGGGCAGGACAGGTATTTGCATCATCATATGCATCTAATGCAAGAGGGGTAGTAACTTTGATTCACAAGTCTGTTCCATTTCAAGTACTGAATGTCATATCTGACAAGGCAGGCAGATATTTAATTCTACAAGGGCTACTCACTGACAAAAAGATAAATCTTGTAAATCTATATGGGCCAAATTCAGATAGCCGACATTTCTTTGAAGACCTCTTTTTACTTTTAGTTCCTATGTCTGGTCAACTCCTGGTTGGAGGAGATTTTAATACAACCCTGTCAACAGACCTTGATAGACTCAAAAGTATAGACAACACTCATGCACAAAGTAGGAAAGTATTACAGACCTTTATGCAGGAATTAGACTTATGTGACCCATGGAGAAGACGATATCCAAACAAATCAGAATTTTCATGCTTTTCATCATCATCAAACTCATATTCTCGTATAGATTATTTCTTAGTTTCAAATCAGTTATTCCTGCAAATATATGACATAAGGTATGAGGCTATTGTGATCTCTGATCATAGCCCTGTTACACTAATATATGACATGGCCAAGATCATTAGAGGTCCTTACAGATGGAGGCTACACCCAAAATGGTTACATGATACAGATTTCTTAGAATTTGTGGGTATTAACATTGATGTATTTTTCAAAATAAACACAAATTAAACAAATGCTTCTGTAAGATGGGAGGCTTTCAAAGCCTACATTAGAGGACAGATGATTAGCTATACAAGCTCTATAACCAATAAAGTTAATTTAAAATTGAGATCACCTGATGAAGAAATCAAGAAGCTAGAAAAAGAAATCTATGACGATGATATGCATACAATGTCACAGCAACAAGAATTACTCCTCCTCAGAGCACAATATAACAAACTATCACTATCTAAAGCTGAAAACAGCCTATTTCGCTTGAAACAAACTTTCTATGAGCAGGGAGAAAAATCTGGCAAGCTTCTGGCCTAGCAAATTTTAAAAAAATGCAATCTGATAAAGCCATTAATAGCATTATAACAAACTCAGGGACTCTCTCATCTGATCCACAAGAGATCAATGAAGCCTTTACCCATTTCTTCAAATCATTATACAAATCAGAATCTCCTGGAGTTACCGTCCAACAAACTAACTTTCTAGATGGTCTTCAAATACCTACCTTCTCAGATGAAGTAGAACAGAAATTAGATTCACCTTTGTCTATAGAGGAATTACTGAAGGCTATAGATACAATGAAAAATGGGAAAACAGCTGGACCAGATAGTCTCCCCATAGATATATACAAGGCCTTCAAAGATCAGTTAATTTGCCCTCTATTTGAAATGTTTGAGGAATCCCCAGAAGCTGGAATTCTGCCCCCATCATTAAGGAAGGCCTTAATTACACTTTTACCAAAGCCAGATAAACCACAACACAATTGTGAATCTTATAGACCTATCTCTTTGATTAACACTGATGCTAAAATACTAGCCAAAGCACTAGCTTTGAGACTAGAAGTTCATCTACCAACAATAATTCATAATGACCAAAATGGATTTGTGAAGAACAGGCAGGCCTTTCATAATAAACGACGAGCATTGAATATCATCCATGAAAAGAAAGATGCTAAAGATAACTGCATACTGTCTCTGGATGCCGAGAAAGCATTTGACAGAGTTGAATGGCCTTATTTATTTGATATGCTCTGCCGATATGGCTGTGGACCTAAATTCTGTCAGTGGATTAAATTATTGTACTGTGAACCATTAGCTGAAATAGTCACAAACAACTTAATTTCAGAACCCTTCAATCTATCGCGTGGTACGCGACAGGGTTGTCCACTGTCTCCCCTTCTATTTGTGATGTCTATTGAGCCCCTGGTAATAGCTATATGAAACCACCCTGAGATAAAGGGAATTGATGTTTCAGGTCAGAAACATCACATTTCATTATTTGCAGATGATATATTATTATACCTTGCAGATCTAAAAAACACAATGCCTACTCTGATCAATATGATTAGTCACTTTGGAACTTTCTCAGGATATAAGGTCAATCAGTCCAAATCTTCGATAATCTTCCTCAATGAAAAAGAAAGAAATAATCCAGCAATCCAACACCCTTTCACAGTATCTAAAAACGGCTTTAAGTACTTGTGGATTATTCTCACACCTCAAATAAAAAACATAATCCCACATAACTATGACCCCATTGTTTCATATTTAAACAATACTTTGAATAGATGGATGTCTCTTCCCCTTACATTAATAGGTAGAATCAATGCCATCAAGATGAACATTCTCCCCAAATTTCTGTATTTGTTTCAGTCAATTCCTCTTTCTCCCCCACCAGCCTTTTTCTCTACTATGAGGAAAACATTCACAAATTTCATCTGGAATAAAAGACGACCAAGACTTCGCTTAACCCTGCTATATCTACCTTATGATGGGGGGGGGGGGGGGGTTGCAATTACCCAACCTTCTATGGTACTTCAGAGCAGCCCAAGTTAGAGCCGCACTCTTTTGGTTCTCTAATCCTTTGAATCTGTCATGGGTCCAGATAGAGGAACAAAAGGCAAAAGGGCTAACTTTGGACAGATACTTATACTCCAATTCCCCCAAAATGCTTAAGCAGAACACAATTAACCCATTTGTTAAAACCACAATTATAGCTTGGTATGAGTCACAAGAAATGGTTGGAGAGCCAAGGGATATATCACATTTCTCTCCTATCTGGGGTAATGCAAGATTTACACCAGGTACATCAGACCCTGGTTTTAAACTTTGGGCACAGCTTGGTTCACAGGAGATTTCAGATCTCTTTATGGACAACACCCTTATGTCTTTTAAATATTTGAAAGATAACTTTAGGATTCCTAAGAACCATCTGTTTAAATATTTTCAAATACGGAGCTTTGTTCATTCTAAGAACCAGTCATATCAACCTCCCTCTTTAAATGGTATAGAAGAACTGGTAACACCCAATCCCTATGCTAAAGGGACTATCTCAAAAGTGTACAGTAAATTACTTATGTCATAAAGAGAGTCCTCAGACTATAAGAGATTGGCCTGGATGGAAGATTTCCAGACAGTTATTACAGAGACAGAATGGGAAAAGGCATGCTGTCAAGCACAAACTATGACTATTAATAGTACTTACGCCTTGACCTGAAGTGGGTAGGACACATTTAAAACTACAATACACAATACCATAAACAAAAAGGCATATGATAGAGTAACAGCAACAAAAAAACAGTAATGATTACAGAGGGAAAACTACTCTAGTGGTGCTACAGTTTTCTTTCTTCTCTTTTCCTTCTTTCTCTTGTAAGTACTGACTCTTCTCTCATTGACTTTGTCACATGTATGACGAATGAGCTTTCTCCACTGTGGTCGGTCTACAACCTTGGACTTCCATTGGTCAAGAACTTCTCCACACTTCAGAGAACTCTTGCAGGTGTATTTGAACCTAAGCTTAGGATGTCCAGTGGGATGTGTTCCTTCCACAAGTTCACCGTATAATAAGGCTTTTACTGGCCTCTCATCCCCCATTCTGGAAACATGACCCAGCCATCTTAGGTGACTTCAGACTAATTTTATTTCTATATCTTCTACACCAGCCACAGAGAGGACCTGTTCGTTGCTGACATAGTCATTCCATTTTATTTTTAATATTCTTCTAAGATGGTGTTGCTGAACAGTACGAAGTTGTCTGATTTGATGCTGGTACAAAGTCCAGGTTTCACAGCCATAAAGTAGTAAAGGCATCAGGCACTGGTCGTAGACTTTAACTTTGGTGGAGGGAGTTAAGTCATGTGAGTCAAAAACACGGCTACGTAATCGTCCATACGCACAGGACACTGCCTGGATGCGAGCTGTTAATTCCTCGTGCAACGAGCCATCTTCAGTCACATAGCTACCCAGATATTTAAAGTGTGTAACGTTCTTCAATTTCTCACCATCAATGAGGAATTCAACTTCCGGTCCAATGCACATAGTTTCAGTCTTTGATATGTTGATGGACAGGCCCATCCTTTTGGCCATTTCATTGTAAGCTGTTAAGAGGATTTGCAACCCATAGGAACTGTCAATGAAGATCGCAATATCATCAGCGTATTGAGCCTCTCTGACGTATTCTGTGAAGACTTTAGATTTACTCTTTAATCTTCTAAGGTCAAACAGGTCACCATCTCATCTCATCTCATTATCTCTAGCCGCTTTACCCTTCTACAGGGTCGCAGGCAAGCTGGAGCCTATCCCAGCTGACTACGGGCGAAAGGCGGGGTACACCCTGGACAAGTTGCCAGGTCATCACAGGGCTGACACATAGACACAGACAACCATTCACACTCACATTCACAACTATGGTCAATTTAGAGTCACCAGTTAACCTAACCTGCATATCTTTGGACTGTGGGGGAAACCGGAGCACCCGGAGGAAACCCACGCGGACACGGGAGAACATGCAAACTCCACACAGAAAGGCCCTCGCCAGCCCCGGGGCTCGAACCCAGGACCTTCTTGCTGTGAGGCGACAGCGCTAACCACTACACCACCGTGCCGCCCAACAGGTCACCATCGTAGTGGAAACTGATTTTCATACTATACTGGTGGTCTATGTTTTTGTAGGCAAGCCATAGAAGAACTGCCGCATAGATACCATAAAGAGTCGGTGCTAGTTTGCAACCTTGTTTCACTCCGCTGTTGTATTCAAATGGATCTGTTAGTTCTCCATCTACAATGAGCCTTGCATATACATTAGAGTACAGTTTCTTGATTAATCGAGTGAATTTTGGCGGACAACCAAGTCTACCCAAGATCTTGAAGAGAAGGTCTCGATTTACTGTGTCGAAAGCCTTAGTGAAATCGACAAAGGCAATATACATATTCCTCCGTTGTTCTTTTGTTTTTTCTATCAGTTGTCTTAGAGTAAAAATACCATCGATGGTACTCCTCCCATCTCGATATCCAGATTGTGATTGAAGATATAACTTTTCAGCCAGTCTCTTGAGTCTTTGTAGAAATATATCAGCCAACACTTTTCCAACAACACTGAGGAGGGATATACCTCTGTAGTTGCCGCATTCACTTCGGTCGCTCTTTTTGAAAAGTTTCTTAATATTGGGATCAGTCAAATCAGACGGGATCTCTTCAGACTCCCAGACAATATACATTAATGCGAATAAGAATGTATTTAAACGATTACCCCCGTGAACAAGGATTTCAGGTAGAACTCCATCAGGTCCAGGACTTTTTCCAAGTTTGGTGTTTTTGATTGCCTGATCTAGCCCCTCCCTCTTGATTGGTTCATCTAGCGATTCATCTATTGGAAGCTGTTCGATATCTCCAAGGATGTTCATATCTACTTCCGAAGGTTGGTTGAGAAGTTCAGTAAAATGTTCCACCCACCTCGCCTTGATGTCTTCCAGTGATGTGAGAAGAGCACCATCTTTTGCTCTTATTGGGTGTGCATTCTTTGTTCTAGGACCATAAACTTCATTCATGATAGCATAAAAATCCCAATTGTTCTTTTCTTGAGCAAACTGTTCCACTTCTTCTGCTTTTTTCTGAAACCAACTGTTTTTTATCGTTCTGATGCGATCTCTGATCGCAATCTTATTGAGTTTCTTATCCTTTAACAGCTCTTGGATTTCAGCATCTTGATCATCAAACCAGTCATTGGACACCTTTTTTCCAAACGTGTGCGTAGCTGCCTCTTGAAGAAGTAGTTTAAATTCTTCCCAATCTTCGCTGCATTCTGGAAGTCTTTCATTAAGAAACCGCTCAAGCTTTACTTTTTGCTCGTTGTTCATTGTAGTATCTAGCTTCTTCGGAGGTTTCACTCCCTTCTTCTTTGGTTTAAGAGTGAAATTACACTTGCACATAAGTAACTTGTGGTCTGTAAAGCAATCGGCTGTCATATTGACTTTTGTTACAGAGATATGCATCTTTGCATTTCCGTTAGCTAGTACATGATCAATTTGATGCCAGTGTTTCGACCGTAAATGCTGCCACGTGTTTTTGTACCTATTTTTCAATTTAAACATCGTTCCCATAACTGATAATTGGAACCTGGTACAGAATTCTAAAAACATGAGTCCATTTGAATTCATTTTTCCAACTCCTTGTTTGCCAATCACTGATGGCCAGGACATCCAGTCTTTTCCAACTCGTGCGTTAAAGTCACCCAGGGCAATGATATTGTCATCCTTTGCATTATCCAAACAATCTCCCAGCTTTTTGTAGAAAAGTTCTTTTTCCTCCTCTGATCTTTGCATCGTGGGACCATATACGCTAATGAGTGTCACATAGTGACCATTCTTGAGTTGAAACCGTATACTCATGAGTCTGTCATTGATTGGCTTTGGATTCAATCCTTGAGCGACTAATTTGTTGCTGATAGCAAAGCCTACACCTGCTTCTGCTTTTTGGCCCCCACTCCAGAAAATTGTGTGGCTTCTCTCAACTATGTTACCAGAACCCGGCCGACGAACTTCGCTTAATACGCAGATATCAATATGTGCCTTTTCAAGTTCTCTGCAGATGATCGCTGTGGCTCGTTCAGGTCTAATAGAGTCAGCACTATCATTTGTTGTATGTACATTCCAAGCACCAAGAATTAGCGATGTTGATTTGTACGGATTTCGCATATTTCCCACCACTGCCGTACCATGTGGCGCATCGGCTGCCCCGTATGCGGTAGTATGATCTGAAACAATTTGACTGTGTACTTCCATTTTAAATGAGAGGCTGCACCAAAAGATGACGACACTAACCGATGCTCAGACAGTGTCCCTTGGCAGGAGGCTCTGTAGTTCAATGGCACAGCATAGCTGAGACGATTGCAGAAGACTTCCTGTTGCAAGATGCCAGAACTGCTGCCGAGTTGACTAACAGAACTGCCAATGCTGGAAACAGTGACAGATTGACACCATAACTGCCAAGCCTTTGCCTGAAGAGGCATACCCTGCAAGGCAGCAGGGGGATTTGGATTCGGAGTTCCCTTCTCTTAGCCTTTGTCTGAAAAGACATACCCTACAAGGCAGCAGGGGGATTTTCGATTCAGAGTTACCTTCTCTTATCCGGAATGCTGGCTAGGCTTATGGCCGGACCGGACGCGGGCCATACAACTACTAAGGAGGACCAGGACTACCAGAAGGGGCATGTTCCTTAACCAGAGGGCCCTTGCTGGGGTAAGGTACTACCTCTCTTAGCAGTTGCGGTTGCAGTTTATTGTCATACCCAGGAACATTATATATATATATATATATATATATATATATATATATATATATATATATATATATATATATATATATATTATTAATAGTAGGTTGAGGTTAATTCAATATAACTGGCTCATGAGAACATATTTAACTCCTGAAAAACTCCATAAGTTTAACCCTAATATTCTGGACACTTGTATTAAATGCATGACAGAGAAAGGAACCTTATTTCATTGTATTTGGACCTGTAAACATATTCAAGAATTTTGGATTGGCATAATTGAGATTATTTCCTGCATCATTCAGAAAGAAATCCCTGTATGTCCAATGATCTGTATCCTTGGCCTTATCCCCGAGGCATTATCCCTTAGAACACATGAAAGCAAACTGGTCAACCTCTGCTTCCTACAAGCAAAACGTCTTATTGCCAGACAGTGGAAAAGTGTCTGTTGTTCATCTGTAACTCTATGGGTTAATGAACTATCTTCATGTATAGCAATTGAAAGGCTTACATATGCCATTAAACACAAAAGCCATATTTTTCATAAAATTTGGGATTCATTCATTACATTTTTGGAATCAAGACCTAGTAACATAAACCTTTAATTGTTACAATAACAAGTGAGACTGTACCCTCATGTATGCATTTTTGTTTTTTTTTAAATTATTTTATTATTATTATTTCTTAATTTTATTGTAAACCATTACTTTTATTTTTTTTTCTATTAACAGATGGCTCAAAGTTTGGGGGTAGGTTGTTGGGAGGTGGGCAAGAAGAATATCTTTTTGATGTATTTGAATGCATATGTTGAAAAAGTGTTGGTTGTCTAAATCAATAAAAATAAGGATACAAAAAAAGAATTGCAAGTTCAAAACAAGTTAAGTGGGGAATGATCAATTATATTGCAAAGTGAGATATGCTGCATGCGCGTTGGATGATCAAAAAACAAAATGAGTTCTCTTGTAGTTGCAGGAACTGCTCCTTAAAACACCAGGGCACACCTGCATGCCGGTGTTGCACCTCAGTCATAATTAGGAAACTCCGCCCCCAAGTGCGCTGAACCTAATATGAGGGAAGATTGACAGAAAACATGAAGGCAGCCCAGAAGGGGCATCACACTGGGTGAAGGCCTGTTGGTATGGCTCTGTCTTCTGGACCAGATCTGGTGCTCCCTTTTTAGTGAGATCAGTCAATGGGCTGGTGGCATCTGAATATCCATCCATCCATTATCCATAACTGTTTATCCTGTGCAGGGTCACGGGGAAGCCGGAGCCTATCCCAGCTGACTATGGGCGAGAGGCAGGGTACACCCTGGACAAGTTGCCAGGTCATTGCAGGGCTGACACAAAGAGACAAACAACCATTCACACTCACATTCACACCTATGGTCAATATAGAGTCTCCAATTAGCCCAACCTGCATGTCTTTGGACTGTGGTAGAAACCGGAGCACCCGGAGGGAACCTGTGCAGACACAAGGAGAACATGCAAACTCCACACAGAAAGGCCCCCATCAGCCACTGGGCTCGAACCCAGAACCTTCTTGCTGTGAGGCAACAGTGCTAACCACTACACCACCATACCGCTGGCATCTGAATAATTAGGAAAAAACCTATGATAATAGCCAGCCAGGCCCAGGAACTGTCTCACCCCCTTTTTGGTCTTGGGCCTCGGACAGGTCACAATTGCTGTGGTCTTGTCAGTTTGGAGACGCACCTGCCAAGGACCCAAGTGCAAGCCCAGATACTGTACTTCCACCTGTCCAATCGCACGTGTCTTTGGGTTAGCCGTGAGTCTCACACACCTCAATGACCCTAGCATGGCCCTAAGGTGTTTTGTGCTGTGGCGAATCATTACTGTATATAATAATGTCATTGAGGTAGGCCATGGCATAGGTGGCATGTGGGCGGAAGATTTTGTCGATGAGCCATTGAAATGTTGCAGGAACCCTGAATAACCTGAATAGAAAGGTGATGAATTGGTGTCAGCTGAATGGTGTGAAAAAGGCTGTTTTTTCTTGGGATAGGGGAATCAAGGGGATCTGCTAATATTTCTTTGTCAGATCCAGTGTTGAATAAAAATGAGCCATACCTAACCAATCGAGCAGTTCATCAATGCAAGGCATTGGATATGCATCAAATTTACACACCACAGTGACCTTGCAATAGTCCACACAGAACTGGACCGACCTGTCAGTTTTGGTAACCAAAGTAACCGGGCTGTTCCAGTCACTGTGTGACTCCTTGATCATTCCCATCTCAAGCATGGCCTTGAGTTCATCCTGAAGTATCATTTTCTTGTGTTCAGGTAAGTAGTAGGGGCAGGTGTAGCAGCACCACCCCGGGGGCATCTCAATGTGGTGTTCAGTGAGGTGAATGTGACTGGGAAGAGGTGAGAACACCTCAGAAAACTCCATTTCCAATCTAGCAACCTCTGTGACTTGGGTTGGTGAGAGGTAGTCTCCACATGGAGACCACAGTGGATCATGTGGTGGATTTTGTTTTTACCTCTGGCCCCAGCTCCTCCCTCTCCAGAACTACCATTGCCAACATCACTGGGACCCCCTCGTTCCATAGTTTGAGCAGATTGAGGTGGTATATCTGCCGCTCCCCACCTCTATTCATTCACTTCACCTCATAGTCGATGTCCCCTCCTCGCCATGTGACTTCAAAGGGCCCTTGCCACTTGACGAGAAATTTAGAGTAATTTAGCTTGGCCTGGGCAATAACACAAGAACTTTATCTCCTGGTGTGAATTCTCTAAGCTTAGTCGAGTTAGTGTTTTGTCTTGCCCCACATGACCGGCCTTTGGGTTATAATGAGTTGCATGGAAGAAGAGTTCCTTGCAGCTTTTAGGAATCAATAATTGTGTTACCTGCTCTCTGATTTGAGTATCCTGCATTACTCAGTACAGCCAGTCTTTAATTATAGAAATGTATGGGTAGGAGAGTGCAAATTTCTGCTAGAGGTTCTGACCATCAATTACTCTCACTTGGTCAAATGCGTGATGCAGAGATTTGTCTTGCACCTTCTTCAGAGGAAATCCATTAGGGAATCGCAGAGAGAATGGGGAGGGCCAGCAAGCTCCCCACTCTCTGTATTGCTATGATGTGGAGGTGACGTAGACAGCTCTGGGATGGCTTCCCCAACAACATCACACCGAGATCCCCCGTGACACGCTACTACAGGACCTCACCACCACCACCACTCACTCTATTAGGCTCTTAAACCCCAACCAATCCATCCTCAGAATTAGTGGGTAGGAGAGGTGCAGACTTGCTGTCACCTTGACACTATAATTTGTTCCCTGAAATTGGATTTTCACTGGTACCTGCAGGTATTCTTGAATATCCCCATGTACATACCAAACCTTCACAAGACATGCTGTACCCAATGCCTTGCCTTGAACCAAGCTTTGGTGAATTGATGTTTGATTGCGGTCTGAATCCACCAAAGTGTGATGTGTATCCTTTTGGATACTCACCAGTATGCGGTACATTCAAGCTCGATCGGGGGCAGTTTCTGGTATGTCAGGGATCTGCACCACTGCCCCCACCTCCATTGTGTGGCACTGGTCCTGGTAGTGTCCAGGCTTCCTGCAACACCAACACACTGGCCTAGGCCTCATCTCTGCACTGCTGGGGTGAGGATAACTCACCTTAGGGGAAAACACAGAAGCTTAAGGGGCAGAGGGGGAAGGGGAACCATGGGCTTGGGGAGCTGGCTGCAGGGGAATCTGACCCCACTTCTGTGGTACTGGGAGGGGATGGAAGGGAAGGAAGGAATGGGAGGAGGGGGCAGGATGAGAAAGAGAGAGAGAGAGAGAGAGAGAGGCAGGATGCCCACCTGCCACTGGAACTGCTGCCAGATGGTCCTCTGCCAGCTCAATTGCTTGATCCAGCGGCACCAGTTAGTGGCACTGGACCCACTCCGTGGTCCCCCTCAGCAGCTGAGCAATGAACTGCTCCAATGCCACCGCATCGATGACCCCTTCAACATTGCAGTCTTTTGCCTCCAACCACCACTGGCAGGTGTCCTGCAGCTGCTGGCCGTAGGTGAATGGCTGACTGACTTCCTCCAGTGTCAGTGTGCAGAAGCGCTGATGGTGTTGCTAGGGGTGCGGCCGACTCACTGCAGGATAGCATGCTTTAAGTCTGTGTATTCCAGCCTGTTGTCGGCAGGCAGTTGCTGGGTTTGCGAGCTGTGCCTTGCCAGTGAGGAGCGGCAGTAGATGAGTCACTTGTTGCTCGTCCGGCCATCCCCACACCTCCGCGTCTTGCTTGAAGAATGCTAGGAAGGCCTCAGGGTCATCATGTGGCCCATTTTCACAAGGGTGATGTGGGGTAAGCCCGCTGACTCTGTGGCTGGAGCACCTGCAGGCATGATGAGATGCAGGAGCACCTGGCAGTAATCCTGTTGGGCCTGCAGCAGTGCCTTGAAGTGCTGCTCCTGCTTGCACATTACAACCAGTGCCTGGTGCTGATTCTGTTGGGCAGCGGCAAGGGGATAGATGTCATACTCCGCCCCAGACATCTACTCCGGAGATTACGGTTCTCCCACGTCAGCGCCAATCCGGATCCGGGATGGGAATTCCATCCTGCCTGCTTATCCGTTCAGCGAGCGCTCACCTGAACTCATTTCCTCATTTTCACCACTGCATATTTAAAGACCGTTCTCATACTCTGACTTTGCCAGAACGTCTTGTTTGCTACTCTAGCCGTTTCTGTGCCTCTATTGTGTAGGTGCATTTGGTAATTATTAAGTGATCTCATTAAATCAGTCTCATTAAATTTGAAGGTTAATAATTAAAATGAATCAATCCCATTTGAATCATTTAATTTGACTCATTTGAATTGAATCATACCATGGAATCAGTCTCATTGAATCGTTTGAAGTGAATCTTTCAGGTGAATCATTCAAGTGAATCATTCAGTGAATCATTTAGTGAATCATTTAATGAATCATTTAGTGAATCGTTTAGTGAATCATACCATTAATCCTGGTGCTTAATAATAAATTACCAAACAGCTAAATTATGGTATATTTCCAAATTATTACGATCACTTACCATATTACATAACTTATATGCCGTCTCGTCTCGTCTCGTCTTCTTCCGCTTATCTGGGACCGGGTCACGGAGGCAGCAGTCTAAGCATGGAAGCCCAAACTTCCCTTTCCCCAGACACCTCGGCCAGCTCCTCGGGAAGAACACCGAGGCGTTCCCAGGCCAGCCGAGAGACATAGTCCCTCCAGCGTGTCCTGGGTCTTCCCCGGGGCCTCCTCCCGGGGGGACATGCCTGGAACACCTCCCCAGGGAGGCGTCCAGGAGGCATCCGAAAAAGATGCCCGAGCCACCTCAGCTGGTTCCTCTCGATGTGGAGGAGCAGCGGCTCTACTCCGAGCTCCTCCCAAGTGACTGTGCTTCTCACCCTATCTCTAAGGGAGCGCCCAGCCACCCTGCGAAGGAAACTCATTTCAGCCGCTTGTATCCGCGATCTTGTTCTTTCTGTCATTACCCAAAGCTCATGACCATAGGTGAGAGTCGGAACGTAGATCGACCGGTAAATTGAGAGCTTCGTTTTTTGGCTCAGCTCCTTCTTCACCACGACGGACCGGTAAAGCGACCGCATCACTGCGGAGGCTGCACCGATCCGCCTGTCGATCTCATGCTCCATCCTTCCCTCACTCGTGAACAAGATCCCGAGATACTTAAACTCCTCCACTTGAGGCAGGACTTCTCCACCAACCTGGAGAGGGCAAGCCACCCTTTTCCGGTTGAGAACCATGGCCTCGGACTTGGAGGTGCTGATTCTCATCCCAGCCGCTTCACACTCGACTGCAAACCGCCCCAGTGCATGCTGAAGGTCCTGGTTTGAAGAAGCCAACAGGACAACATCATCTGCAAAAAGCAGAGATGAAATCCTGTGGTTCCCAAACAGGATTCCTTCCGGCCCCTGGCTGCGCCTAGAAATTCTGTCCATAAAAATTATGAACAGAACCGGTGACAAAGGGCAGCCCTGCCGGAGTCCAACATGCACTGGGAACAGGTCTGACTTACTGCCGGCAATGCGAACCAGACTCCTGCTCCGTTCGTACAGGGACCGGACAGCCCTTAGCAAAGAGCCCCGAACCCCATACTCCCGAAGCACCCCCCACAGAATACCACGGGGGACACGGTCGAATGCCTTCTCCAGATCCAAAAA
The DNA here is from genome assembly GCF_027579695.1 of Neoarius graeffei. Lineage (NCBI taxonomy): Eukaryota > Metazoa > Chordata > Actinopteri > Siluriformes > Ariidae > Neoarius > Neoarius graeffei. Next base: position 71,450,029 of record NC_083585.1, read on the forward strand.
GCACATGTGGACTGGTTGGGCAAACTCCCTGAACCCTCGAGCACCCTATGAAGGGTATAGAGCTGGTCCAGTGTTCCGCGACCAGGACAAAAACTGCATTGTTCCTCCTGGATCCGAGGTTCGACTATTGGTCGAATTCTCCTCTCCAGTACCCTGGAGTAAACTTTCCCTGGGAGGCTGAGAAGTGTGATTCCCCTATAATTGGAGCACACTCTCCGTTCCCTTTTCTTAAAAAGAGGGACCACCACCCCAGTCTGCCACTCCAGAGGCACTGTCCCCGACCGCCACGCGATGTTGCAGAGGCGTGTCAACCAAGACAGCCCCACAACATCCAGAGACTTGAGATACTCAGGGCGGATCTCATCCACCCCCGGTGCCTTGCCACCGAGGAGCTTGCAAACCACCTCAGTGACTTCGGCTTGGGTAATGGATGAGTCCACCTCTGAGTCATCAGCCTCAGTCTCCTCAGTGGAAGACATGACGGTGGGATTGAGGAGATCCTCAAAGTATTCCTTCCACCGCCCGACAATGTCCCCAGTCGAGGTCAACAGCTCCCCACCCGCACTGTAAACAGTGTTGGCAGAGTACTGCTTCCCCCTCCTGAGGCGCCGGACAGTTTGCCAGAATTTCTTCGAGGCCGACCGATAGTCCTTCTCCATGGCCTCCCCGAACTCCTCCCAGTTCCGAGTTTTTGCCTCTGCAACTGCCCGAGCTGCAGCATGCCTGGCCTGCCGATACCCGTCAGCTGCGTCAGGAGTCCTGGAGGTCAACATGGCCCGATAGGACTCCTTCTTCAGCTTGACGGCATCCCTTACTTCCGGTGTCCACCACCGGGTTCGGGGATTGCCGCCACAACAGGCACCGCAGACCTTGCGGCCACAGCTCCGAACAGCTGCGTCCACAATGGAGGTAGAGAACATGGTCCACTCAGACTCAATGTCCCCCACCTCCCTCGGAAGCTGGGAAAAGCTCTCCCGGAGGTGGGAGTTAAAGACCTCCCCAACAGAGTGCTCGGCCAGACATTCCCAGCAGACCCTCACCATACGTTTGGGCCTGCCAGGTCTGTCCAGCTTCCTCCTCCGCCAGCTGATCCAACTCACCACCAGGTGGTGATCAGTTGACAGCTCAGCCCCTCTCTTCACCCGAGTGTCCAAGACATAGGGCCGGAGATCAGATGAAACGACTACAAAGTCGATCATCGACCTCCGACCTAAGGTGTCCTGGTGCCACGTGCACTTATGGACACCCCTATGCTCGAACATGGTGTTCGTTATGGACAAACTGTGACTAGCACAGAAGTCCAATAACAAAACACCACTCGGGTTCAGATCGGGGAGGCCGTTCCTCCCAACCACGCCCCTCCAGGTGTCACTGTCGTCGCCCATGTGAGCATTGAAGTCCCCCAGTAGCACAATGGAGTCCCCAGTCTGAGCACCCCTCAGTACCTCTCCCAGGGACTCCAAGAAGGCCGGATACTCTATACTGCTATTTGGCCCGTAGGCACAAACAACAGCAAGAGCCCTCTCCCCAATCCGAAGGTACAGAGGCGACCCTCTCGTTCACTGGGGTAAACTCCAACACATGGCGGCTGAGCTGGGGAGCTATAAGCAAGCCCACACCAGCCCGCCACCGCTCACCACGGGCGACTCCAGAGAAGTGGAAAGTCCAGCCCCTCTCGAGGAGCTGGGTTCCAGAGCCCAAGCTGTGCATGGAGGTGAGCCCGACTATCTCTAGCCGGTACCTCTCAACCTCCCGCACAAGCTCAGGCTCCTTCCCCCCCAGCGAAGTGACATTCCATGTCCCAACGGCCAGCCGCTGTGTCCAGGGATCAGGTCGTCGAGGCCCCTGCCTTCGACTGCCACCCAATCCACACTGCACCAAACCCCTACTACTACCTCTGTGGGTGGTGAACCCACAGGAGGTCGGGCCCACGTCACCTCTTCGGGCTGAGCCCGGCCGGGCCCCATGGGCAGAGGCTCGGCCACCAAGCGCTCGCATACGAGCCCCAACCCCGGGCCTGGCTCCAGGGTGGGGCCCCGGCTGCGTCCTACTGGGCGATGTCACGGTCCTGGATTTTTTCTCCATAGGGGGTTTTTGGTGAACTGCTCTTGGTCTGGCCTGTCACCTAGGACCTGTCTGCCTTGGGAAACCCTAACAGGGGCATAATGCCCCCGACAACATAGCTCCTAGGATCATTCAAGCACACAAACCCCTCCACCACAATAAGGTGGCAGTTCTAGGAGGGGTAACTTATATGCACCTTTTTGAATTCTTTGAGAGATTGGGGACTTCGGAAATATCGGAACACCAACAAGATGAATACACACAGCTTTGATAATAAATGAATTTATTATAACAAAGAAAATTGGATAATCAATATATACAAGCAGTGAGGTGTGTGTGTGTGTGTGTGTGTGTGTGTGTGTGTGTGTGTGTGTGTGTGTGTGTGTGTGTGAGAGGAGGCCTAGCTTGGTGCTAGCTGAGACAAAGGACTTTTATCTATGAGAGGGAGAGCAAGGGTGTGTTTGTGAGTGGAGGAGGGACTGCCACATGTGGAGACAAAAGGCTAGCTCTGTGTAGCTAACCAAGGTGTGTTTGAGCACGTGGTAGGCCTAGATTAGCTTTGTGGAACAAAAGGATTAGCTTTGGACGCTAATGAGCCAAAAGAAATTAACCATAGGCTAATTTCACTCACTTATAACAGTATTGAATCCACTGAAACCTTGATAAGGTCAAAATGTGTGATAAGGAAATTAAAGTGTTAGTCAGAGAGGAGCATGCACAGCCTATCTATTAAACAATTGAGAGAACATAGAACCAAAATAAATCAACACGCTGCGTGTTTAACAGTGTAACAGATAAACCTGGGTTTAAATTCACACTATTTCAATAAAAGCTAAATTCCTAAAGACTAGCTTAATTATTTATGCCCAAAATTTTGACAGTCTTACTTCCAGTATCTCGCTTCTATGCAAGATTATGAGAGATTTTCTAAAACTTCTGAGTCTCATCGTCGTGGAGCACGTGAGTTGATTCCGTGAGTCGATTCCATGGACAGAGAACTTCTCTTGATCCGATGCGTCGTTCGTGATGAAAGGAATGTCTCTGATTAAAATTAATGTGCACAGCGCTTCAATCAGGAGGAATTCTGGTCGCTCTTAATTATAAATTGACTGCCTTGAGCTGCAGTGGTACGTACTTAATGAATGAAACCGGTTGTAACACTGAGTTTAAAATCGCGCGATCTTAGAGTCTACCGTGGCCAAAGGTAAGACAAAGAAGAGCGCGAAACTCTGATTCTTGCAAGAAAGAAAAGAAAAGATGTCTGTGGCAGCGGGGGCGTGGTCAAGCACCGGTCTGTGAGAGGAGGGCGGAGCCAGGGAAGGTGAGTGGCAGAATCACTACACCTGACGGTAATTAACCTGTGTTTGTGTGTCTTCCCAGTAACCGCGCCCTATTTAAGGATGCAGAGGGAGAGCAGAGGGGAGCTCAGAGGTTCTCCCCATTTGAATTGCTTTACGGGCGTAAGCCGCGTGGCATTTTAGATGTGCTGCGAGAAAATTGGGAGGAGGGACCTTCACAGAGTAAAAACGAAATTCAGTACGTTATGGACCTGCACGCAAAACTCCACATGCTCACCCACCTAACTCAGGAGAATTTGTGGCAGGCCCAGGAACGGCAAGCCCGCCTGTACAACAAGGGCACGCGCCTTAGAGAGTTCACTCCGGGAGATAAGGTTCTCGTACTGTTGCCCACGTCGAGCTCCAAATTAATCGCCAAGTGGCAAGGACCCTTTGAGGTCACACGGCGAGTCGGGGACGTCGACTGTGAGGTAAGGCGAACAGACAGGGAGGGGGCGCTACAGATCTACCACCTCAATCTGCTTAAACTCTGGAACGAGGAGGTCCCCGTGGCGTTGGTGTCGGTAGTTCCGGAGAAGGCGGAGCTGGGGCCGGAGGTTCAAAAAGGGACATTGGCATCACATACCTCTCCGGTCCCCAGTGGAGACCACCTCTCCCCGACCCAACTCACGGAGGTCGCCCAGTTTCAGGTCGAGTTTTCGGATGTGTTCTCGCCCCTGCCCAGTCGCACTAACCTCATAGAACACCACATAGAGACGCCCCCGGGGGTGGTAGTGCATAGCCGCCCTTACAGGCTACCCGAACACAAAAAAAAGGTGGTTCGGGAAGAACTTCAGACCATGCTCGAAATGGGCATCGTCGAGGAGTCCCACAGTGACTGGAGCAGCCCAGTGGTCTTGGTACCCAAGGCCAACGGGTTGGTCCGGTTCTGTGTGGACTATAGAAAAGTCAACGCGGTGTCTAAATTCGATGCGTACCCAATGCCTCGTATTGACGAGCTGCTCGATCGACTAGGCACGGCTCACTTTTACTCGACACTGGATTTGACGAAGGGATATTGGCAGATCCCCTTGACTCCATTATCCCGAGAGAAAACGGCCTTTTCCACACCATTCGGCTTACATCAATTTGTCACACTTCCTTTTGGGCTGTTTGGGGCGCCCGCTACGTTTCAGCGGCTGATGGACAGGGTCCTCCGGCCCCACGCCACCTATGCGGCTGCATATCTTGATGACATTATCATTAATAGTAATGACTGGCAGCGGCACCTGCAACACCTGAGGGCCGTCCTTAGGTCGCTGAGGTGGGCGGGTCTCACTGCCAACCCGAAGAAGTGTGCGATTGGGCGGGTGGAAGTATGGTATCTGGGCTTCCACTTGGGCAACGGGCAGGTGCATCCCCAAATTAATAAGACAGCAGCGATTGCGGCCTGCCCGAGGCCCAAGACCAAAAAGGGGGTGAGACAGTTCCTGGGGCTGGCTGGCTACTATCGTAGGTTTATACCTAATTATTCGGACATCACCAGCCCGCTGACTGACCTCACTAAAAAGGGGGCGCCAGATCCGGTCCAGTGGACGGAGCAGTGCCAGCAGGCTTTCTCTGAGGTAAAGGCTGCACTGTGTGGGGGACCACTATTACACTCCCCTGACTTTTCTCTCCCTTTTGTGTTGCAGACCGACGCGTCGGACAGAGGGCTGGGGCGGTATTGTCCCAGGAGGTGGAGGGGGAGGACCGCCCCATCCTGTACATAAGCAGGAAGCTGTTGGTGCGTGAGGGGCGCTACAACACTATTGAGAAGGAATGCCTGGCGATCAAATGGGCGGTCCTCGCCCTCCGTTACTACCTGCTGGGGCGCCCTTTCACCCTCTGTTCAGACCACGCGCCCCTCCAGTGGCTCCACCGCATGAAAGATGCCAACGCACGGATCACCCGTTGGTATCTGGCACTCCAACCCTTCAATTTCAAGGTGGTCCACAGGCCGGGGGCACAGATGGTCGTGGCGGACTTCCTCTCCTGTCAAGGGGGGGAGGAGTCGGCTGCGGGCTGGACGGGCACCCGGCCTGAATCGGGCGGTGGGGGTATGTGGCAGCGGGGGCGTGGTCAAGCGCCGGTCTGTGACAGGAGGGTGGAGCCAGGGAAGGTGAGTGGCAGAATCACTACACCTGACGGTAATTAACCTGTGTTTGTGTGTCTTCCCAGTAACCACGCCCTATTTAAGGATGCAGAGGGAGAGCAGAGGGGAGCTCTTCCCGGGACAAGAACACAGCTTGTGTGTGTATGTGTATTGAATAGAATAAAACGGTATCGTTACACTGAAAAGTCTGGCAATAAAAGTTGATTTGTACCTGAAGCTTTGTCCTGCCATCCTCTGTGCTCCACCCACACCTCAGAGAGCTCTACAACGTCTTTATCTGGTTTTCTGGTCTCTTTATGCGTCCAGACCGCTTGGAATCTGGACACCAGAGAGAAAGAGCAGAGCATCCCTCTTTCTCTTATGCCTTCAGAAAGGACGTGGTGGTGATCCCGCCCCGGCGTGACATAGGTCAACGCGGAAGTGGGCTGATGGGAAATGTAGTTTCTAAAGGGACTGTACCTACAATTGTGTTTCATGGTTTTTTGCTCTAGCTATTTTTCTGGTTCATGTTATTTTTGCACTAAGCATTTTTTCTTGTTCATGTTTTTTTGCACTAGCATTTTTGTCTTTGCCTGTCTTGTGTTTTTGTCAAGGTTTTTTGTCTCTTTTTACCCGGACTATTTTTGCCATTTGTTTTTTGTCCTGTTTGTTTACCTTTTGCCACGCCCTTTTTTCCCTGGATTAAATCACCTTATTTATTGGATTACTGTCTGTGTTCTGTTTTTGGATCCTTATCTCACCACACCTCCACCACCCCTAACAGTACGTTCTGGCAAACATGGATCCAGCGGAACTCACCCATCTGAGAATGGCCATCCAGCAACAAGGAACTCTCCTTGGGACCCACCAGCAAGACCTCCAACAGATTACCCAGAGCCTCGCCACCCTGTCCAACTCACTCAACCTCCTCACCACACAGATGCAGCACTATCAACCCATGCCTACCCCTGCCCAGCCGTCTCCAACTTCAGCTTCTGCCACTGCTCTTCTCCATGAACTGAGACTCCCAGTGCCTCAGACCTACAATGGAGAGCCAGGTACTTGCAGATCGTTCTTATCTCAGTGCTCATTGATCATGGAGCTGCAACCTCTGACCTTCCCCACAGAATGGTCCCCAGGTGGCATATATCATCGCGCTCCTCACCGGCAAGGCCAGGGAGTGGGGGACAGCAGTCTGGGATGCCGACACTCCCTTTTGCTCCTGTTTCAAAGATTTCAATGAAGAGATGAGGCGAACATTCGATTGTTATCTGTCCGGCCGGGAGGCAGCTAGGGAACTCATGGAGCTGCAGCAGGGGTCCTGGTCTACCTTGGACTACGCCATCGAGTTCCGGACTTTGGCAGCATTGTGTGGTTGGAACGAGAGCACCCTGGTTGACGCGTTCCTGCATGGCTTGTCCAATGCCATTAAGGATGAGCTGGTATTGCGGGAACTGCCATCGGACCTCTCCAGTCTCATGGACCTCGCCAACTGCATTGATGCTCGGATCCAGCAATGGATGAGAGAGAAGACCCTCCCCAGCTTCACCTCCTCTCCACCTCCCACCTTGTCCATTGAACCCTTGCAGGTAGACCGGGCATGGGTGTCAGCGGCGGAACGACAATGCTGGCAGAGCACAGGGGCCTGCTTCTACTGCGGTGAGCGAAGACACATCTGCCGAGCCTGCCCACTAAAAGGACAAGCCCACCAGTGAATCGAGGGGCCCTGGTGGGCAACTCTCGGAACCAGCCCCCCGCTGATCATCCATTACTCCCTGTCATCATCATCCATGACAACCAGCATCACCATCTCCAGGCCCTCGTCAACTCAGGGGTGGACAGGAACCTGATCTGCTCCGCCACCACCAAGAATCTGAGAATCCTGCTACTCGCCCTCAACGTCTCTCTCACTATCCTGACACTCAATGGCACTGGCTTGACCACCATCACCCACCTTACCACCCCACTCACCCTGAGGATTTCCGGTAACCACTCAGAAACCATCCAACTCCACGTCATGAACGACCCCCACATACCCATCATCCTAGGATTACCCTGGTTAACACAGCACAACCCCCACCTTAACTGGGCCAACAACACCATCCTAGGCTGGAGCCATTCCTGCCTAGCTTCCTGCCTGAACTCTGCTCTGCCTCCCGCCAAACCACCGCAGCCTTCAGCCAGCGAGTTTCCCGATCTCTTTCACGTGCCTCCAGAATATCTGGATCTCAAACTTGTTTTCAGCAAGACCCGAGCAGTGTCCCTCCCTCCTCACAGACCCTATGACTGTGGAATCGACCTCCTACCCGGGACAGTGCCACCCAAAGGATGACTCTACTCTCTTTCCTGTCGAAAGGCAAGCCATGGAGAAGTACATCTCAGAATTTTTGGCAGTTGGGATCATCTGCCCTTCCTCCTCCCCAGCAGGAGCGGGATTCTTCTTCTTGGAAAAGAAGGACAAGTCGCTCCTGCATTGACTATCAGGGTCTCAACATCATCACAGTTAAGAACCGCTACCCACTACCGCTCATGACCACAGCCTTTGAACTACTCCAGGGAGCCAAGGTATTTACCAAGCTAGATCTATGCAATGCATACCATCTCGTCAGGATCAGGGAGGGGGACGAGTGAAAGATGGCCTTTAACACCACCACTGGTCACTACGAGTACCTCGTGGTCCCTTTCGGCCTGACCAAAGCACCCACAGTCTTCCAGGCACTCGTTAACAATGTCTTAAGGGACTTCCTAAACGTCTTCATTTTCGTGTACCTGAATGACATCCTGATCTTTTCCCGCTCCCTGGAGAAACATCTGGGTCACATCTGGCAGGTCCTCCAGTGCCTGCTAGAGAACAAGTTGTTCATCAATGTGGAAAAAAGTAAATTTCACCAGAGCTCTGTCTTGTTTCTGGGATTCATCATCTCTCCGGCAAGGATCCAGATGGACCCCTTGAGCTCGAGGCAGTTGCCAATTGGCCCACCCCATCCTTGCGACGAGAGCTCCAGTGTTTCCTGGGGTTCGCCAATTTCTACAGGCGCTTCATCTGTGACTTCAGCATGGTGGCCAGACCTCTCATGGCATTGACCTCAATCAGGACCCCATTCAAATGGGGGGAGGAAGCAGAGAAAGCCTTCTCCATGCTCAAGCGCAGGTTCACCACAGCACCCATTCTCACCATACCCGATCCGGCCAAACAGTTCATTGTGGAGATTGACGCTTCTGAGTCGGGGGCCAGAGCCATCCTCTCCCAGAGGGCCAGTGATGATAAGGTCCACCCCTGCTCCTTCTTCTCTCGCCGGCTGTCCCCTGCCAAACGAAACTGTGACATCGGCGACAGAGAGCTGTTGGCCGTCAAGCTAGCCTTGGAGGAGTAGAGGCACTGGCTCGAGGGGTTGGATCTCCCCTTCCTTATCTGGACTGACCACAAGAATTTAGAATACCTCAAGTCCGCCAAACGTCTCAATTCACGACAAGCCTGATGGTCTCTCTTCTTCTCCCGCTTCTGGTTCACACTCTCCTACTGCCCAGGCTCCAAGAACGGCAAACCCGACGCCCTGTCCAGGATATTCTCTGCTGACTAGGAGGAGTCTAGTACGCCCGAAACCATCTTCCCTCCATGCTGTCTTGTGGGGGCCGCCCTACTTGAGGTGGAGACGTCAGTACAGAAGGCCCTGGAGCAGAACCCCAAAGAAGGTAACTCAAGCAACATACCACCTAACCATCTGTTTGTTCCCTGTTCTGTGCGAACCCAGGTGCTGCAGTGGGGTCATGGCTCCAAGTTGGTTTGTTACCCGGGAGCTGCTCGAACCCTGGCACTCATCCAACAGTGCTTCTGGTGGCCATCCATCAAGGAAGACGTCCAGGAGTTTGTGGCAGCCTGCAACACATGTGCCCAGAACAATACAGCCAATCAACCCCCTGCCGGCTTGCTAAGACCCTTCCCGACTCCTCATCGACCCTGGCTTCACATCGCCCTGGACTTCGTCACAGGACTCCCCAACTCAGATGGCAACACATGCATCCTCACAGTTATCGACCATTTCTCCAAGACAGTCCATTTTATTCCTCTGCCCAAGCTTCCCACTGCTAAAGAAATCGCCAAATTACTCATCCTCCATGTTTTCCGCTTATACGGACTCCCCACTGACATTGTCTCCGACTGGGGTCCTCAGTTCACTGCGCAGTTCTGGAGGGCCTTCTGCAAACTCATTGGGGCCTCCTGTAGTCTCTCCTCAGGTTTCCATCCCCAAACCAATGGCCAGGCGGAATGGGCAAACCAGGCTTTGGAGGTTGCACTCAGGTGCATGGCATCCAGGGATGCCAGTTCTTGGAGTAAGTACCTACCCTGGATTGAGTACGCTCATAACACTCTTCCTTCATATGCTACAGGTCTCTCACCCTTCCAGTGCTCCCTAGGTTACCAACCACCACTCTTCCCCAACCAAGAGGAGGAGGTCGCCGTACCCTCAGCCCAGACCTTCATACACTGCTGCAGGAGGATGTGGGCATTGGCCCAGAGAAAACTCACTCGTTCCGCCCTAGCATCCAAGAAGCAGGCCGACAAATGCCGCTCTAAGGCGCCCACTTACCTGGTGGGGCAATGAGTTATGCTCTCCACACGCCATCTGCCACTCAGAACCATCTCCCGCAAGCTGGCTCCCAGGTACCTAGGACCCTTCCTTGTCAAAAAGGTAATCAACCCATGTTCCATCAGACTGGCACTACCACTCACCATGCGACACATCCACCCCATGTTCCACGTATCACAGCTTAAAACTCTGGTCTCTAGTAGAGGATGGGTTCCCTTTTGAGTCTGATTCCTCTTGAGATTTCTTCCGCATGTCATCTGAGGGAGATTTTCTTTGCCACCATCGCCACAGGCTTGCTCACTGGGGATAGATTAGGAATAAAATTAGCTCATGTTTTAAGTCATTCAAATTCTGTAAAGCTGCTTTGCGACAATGTTTATTGTTAAAAGAGCTATACAAATAAACTTGACTTGACAAGTTGAGGCTTTTGATGCAGAGATTAATCAAAGTAATTAAATTTCTCTAACAGGAGTAAAACATTCTAATTGCTGATCTCAGTGTTGTTTTTGGCAGACATTTTTGATTTAGTTTTAGTCTTAGTCTTTTGGACGAAATGCTTATTAGTTTTAATCAGTGTTGGGTAAGTTACTTTAAAAATGTAATTCGTTACAGTTACAAGTTACCTTGTTTAAAATGTAATTGTAGTGTAACTTTTTCAATTACTTTTAAAAAGTAATGTAACTAGTTACTTTTGGATTACTTTTAATTACTTTAAGGTTTTAATGAATATTGACCCATGTTCACCATTTAATTTTTGAAAACCGACAGTGTAAACCTTAAAGCAGTACTAAGCTGAGAGGGAATTGCTGACAAGCAATCACAGGAGGTCCATAAGAGATGCTTGCACCGTGCATGTGATTCTCAGACTCCTGTCATAGGGGCCATACTCTTCTGTTCCTCCCCTAGGCTCTACCGTTTTCACAGTTTGCAGACTACACAAGCAGGTTCAGAAACCACTTCTTTCCCACAGCGGTCACCTTATTGAACTCTTCCCAAAGACCAGTCTTTCGTTCCCCTCTATCCACACCTTACCATCCATATAGTGTTCCTCTTCAATTCACATCTGTATAGCCCTATCTACAGTGGTATAGGATTACCTGTATAATGATTCCATCTGTATTCATCACATTTATTTATACCATGCTATTTTTCATTGCCCTGTGCATTGTACTGCCATAACTACATTGTACATACTCTGCGCATATATGCTCTGCACATATAACCATCTTTACTTACACTAGCTGTAAATAACGGCATTTTGTCTCTAAATACTGCATTATGTGCAGTCTGCACATGTTGCACTTGATTAGATGCCAAACTGCATTTCATTACTTCATACATGTGCAATGACAATGAAGTGTTCTACTTTAATCTAGTAATAAATAACCAAAGTGAGACTTTTACATCACATTTTATTTTTCTTGTTTTTCTCTTTGCTTGTAAAATGAAACATGGCACAATACAGTCCATCAAGAATTAAGACTGACGATGGGTAGTCAGTCATTGAACATTTAAGAGTCAATGGAGTGTTGATTACAAAAAAATACAATAAACAATAAACACATTCAAGTGAATGGTAGTAGCCTAGCACGTAGCTAACTAGCGAAACGACATGTGTGCTTAACCGTTGTTGTGATATATGACATTGAATCAATCATACATCATTATATTATGTTGCCCACTGGGATTAATAACAACGATGGTATGTAGGTGGGTGTCAGTTGTTCTAGAGCTGGTAGTTCAACATATTTCGTCAGCATAGCCTACCTTGCTGTTAATGTGCTTACAACCTCAAAATGAATGCCTTCTGATCGGAAATAAACCAGTGAGTTGCACTTACCTCTAAATGTTTCCTTAGGTTTGACATAGACTGCTTCGACGTGGACAACTTCTTGATGGCCGGCAAACACTGCTTGCATTGGACAGTTAAATTTGAGCCATTTTCAGTGATGTAGATGAAATGCTTCTTAAATTTCCAATGCTTGAAGGCGTCTGACATGACTGCTGCTTGAGCTGAACTGAACCGCGCGCTTCTTGTTGCTCTAGTGCTCAAGCACAGAAACAGAGTGGCGCTGCTGCTGGCAAACATGATAGGAAAACCCAGGACAGACAAGGAGCCGTGGCGGGAAACGGCAAAATTATGCGCAAAGCAATAAAAATATCCTTGCTCATGTCGCAAAGGTTTTTGTTTTTCAAATGTAATAAAATTGTAATTCTCAATATTTCCATAAGTAACTGTAACTGAATTACATATTTTCCTGTTGTAACTGTAACGAATTACAGTTATACTTTTTTTGTAATTAAATTACGTAACGTCGTTACATGTAATTCGTTACTCCCCAACACTGGTTTTAATCACATTTTAGTTAATTCTATCCTTGATAGTTTTGGTCTAGTTTCAGTCAACGAAAACTAAAAGGGTTTTAGTCATTTATTTTAGTCGAAAAAATAATTACTTTAAAACATTAAATTAGGCCAATACAGAGATAGGAAAATGTAATCAAGGTTGACAGGTTGTGCATAACATACTCTCTACATAAACGCTGTCTAGTGTGTATACTCTCTACATAAACGCTGTCTAGTGTGCATGCTTGCTACATAAACGCTGTTTAACGTGTATGCGCTCTACACAGACATCCAGTGTTGCCAGATACTACTGACATTTTCCAGCCCAAAATATGTTCAAAACCCGCCAAAATGCACTTAAAACCGCCCAAAATGTAAGATGTACTTGATGCCTATCTTGTAAAGTAAAAATATGCAGCTAAAGACCAGTATACTATTTGTAAATCGAACAACAATGCAAACAACTTCTAAATGGCAACATGATACCGTCAGTGCTGGAGGTGAAAAATCTGCTGTCTGGTACTAGGCTACGTATGGTTGAATCAGATTATAACTTTGCAATCATCTGCTGTGTTCTGAATCCTACATGCACCAGTAGGTGATGCACACGCATAATATTATGTAGGCTATGTTAGGCTACGATGCATATCTAACATCTGCATTGCTGAGGTTATTTATTTTTTATTTGTCTTTTATTTATCCTTTTATTTATCCTGTTTGTTTTATTAATTTTATAGGCCTAGTTATTCTGTTTAATTTATTTTTGTCTACATCCATGTATTTTCTTCATCTGTTATCCTGATTTTTGTGGATTTGTTAGATTGTACCTGTTTTATATACTTCAATTAAAAAAAAAGTTAGGCTATGATGCATGGCTGAATGTAACATGAGAAGAGAAAATGGAGAATGGATTGCATCATTTTTAGTGCATTCCCACTCCTTTCTGTACTTTTTTTTTGTATTTTTACCACTTTGGAATCTTGACTAGCCGTCGTTCACTAATTGCACTCTGTATCGTGTGATGCCCACGATCTCTGATTGGGTCACAGAAGTGTTTAATATGGATTGGATTGGATGTAATTTTTGTCAACCAGCCCAAGCCATTTTTTGCCCGCAAAGTAGAATTCAAAACCACCCAATTGGGCAGGAAACCACCCAATCTGGCAACACTGCAGAAACTCATTTCAGGGAGGTGTCGTGACGCATGACTTTTTTCCCATCAGAGGGGGGGTGTGACGACACCTCCCTGAAACGAGTTTGGATGTCTGTAAATCAATCAGGATGCTCTTTGTCTAGCATGCGCTACATGAACAGGCACACACGCAGTCTCTCTCTCGCTCTCCCTCGTGCACTCCGTCATATGCGCGATGCAGACATTAATGTTTCGCGTGCACGCTCTGGCTCGCTTGCTGTAGATTCCGGGAGATATTATCCAATTTGCGGGCATCAGGGAGCCACTATCAATATGCGGGAGACTCCCGGAACTTCCGGGAGACTTGGGATGTCTGTCTACACAAATGCTGTCTAGTGTGTATACTCCATTGTTCACAGACTCGTGTTTCTGCCTCCGTTTAACATGTCGCAATGCACTGATAGAGCACAAACATGTCATGATGAACACACAACTAGAAGATGACCACGCTGTCCGTTAATGTAAATATGATGGCTAAACGTGCTGCTAATGTTAGAGTAGCCAGGTGTGCTGCTGCTCATTTAGACATATTAAGGCGCAGCAACAGGTCTGAAAAGCTACATTTCCCCCCGCAGTAACTCAAATATGGGTCAATATATGACAAAGCATTCAGTTGCTGTCCCACAAAAAATCTCTGCAGGACAAGTTTTACTCATGACATGTTAATTGAATTTAAGTTAGCTTAACCAAGCCAACTTTAGCATGAAGCTAGCAGTCCCATTCATTTTCACCAGGTCACGGTGTTTTGGAAAACTTCATAGGAAATTCATCACAGCCCGATTGTTGAGTGACATTAACCAAAGCTAGCAAACGTATACCTGATCTGTTAACAGGACTTCTTGTAACGTTAACTTACCGTCGCAGAAATAGCAGCATGGTGAGCTTTTAGATGCCTCTTGAGGTTGGTCGTATTCTTGCCACGTAGTTTATAGCCACAGCGTGTACCTCTGTCTCCCACTACAAGGCATTCTGTTTTATTTTCTGCTGGATTATGTGTAAAGTATGTCCATAAATCATCACATCTTTTCCACCCACCAAACCCTTGTGCTGGCAATGCCGCCGCCATGGTCCATGAACTGTGCACTGTGCCCGGACATGCCCGGTGGTGGGCGTGACCAAACAAGGACAGGATGCAGTGCATTGCTGATATTTTCAGCATTTGGCAGACAGGTTGCATGCGCCGTTGGAGGAAACGCCATGCATTTTGATAGTCCTATAGCCAACCCACTAACATTTTCGTCTCGTCTCGTCAACGAAAACAACAGATACCGGTACGTCTCATCATATTTTCGTGATCAAAGAGTTATGTGTAACCCCCTTTTTTTTTTTTTTTGGACAGGTGCTGATTACCCAGCACAGTAGGCTATAGGCTACTAAAGAGTTACCCTAAATCCCAATAAATAATGGCGCAACAGGGTCCTAAGTTCTCAGCGGTGGAGTGGTGAGCTGGCTGAGATTCCTGATACCATAAGGGTACAAGTATGAGTAGAGAGAGAGAATAATAAGCATAAATCTAATAAATGATAAATTTAACAGCGCGGTGCCTCCACTGCGAAAATACTACACTTACCTTTGAAGCTAGTGTATGGTGTATTTCCTCAGACTTTAAAATAACAGTAGCATGAGTGAAAGAACTAATAGCTAGTCTGCAGTGTGCATGTCAGAATGTTCAAATATAAACAACCAAATGAGCAGCCAATACACCCAAGATATAATTAAATAATAATGATTATATTTATTAATAAGCAATAATAATAATAATAATAATAATAATAATAATAATAATAATAATAATAGTATTTGACAATAAATGCTCCCAAAGAAGCATGCAATGTAATCACCAAGAAAATAGTAACACCGGCACAAGAAGAGCGGAAACAATTAGCCTACATAATAGAGATGTTACAGATAGCACATCAACAGTGTGTATACCAGCAGTACATAGTAAGAAAATAAAACTGGGTAAAGTATCAAAAGAAAAGAAGTGGACAAGAAAGAAAAACGCGCGCGCAGTTGGGGCCCGTTGGTGCACAGGTGGCAGCTCTGTGAACTGCAGACAGAACAGCAACCGCTGCAATGCCCTTCTAAAACGCTGGCTATCCAGGCGAGACCAGAGGAACGCGTGTGTGTGTGTGTGTCAGTGTAAGTGTGGGTTCGCGTTACTCACAATCCACGGTCAAACCAGACGGATCAGGTTACAGATGTCGGTACAGTCACGCAGCAGATGCTCCTGAGCAGAGGGCTAGCTATTGCTGTGGGTTAGCTCGCTCGAATAAGATGCTGCTCACCCCAAACCCCTCGGTAGCGGGCTGGGTCCCAGACCCGACACAGTGAGTTCCCGGGACTGACGAAAGCGCTCCGGTGGGCACAGCACGGAGGGCAGATGTGTCCGCAGAAAAAAAAACAGCAAGATCACTCACTGGAGTGACACCGGAGTTTATGGCCACAAGCAGACCAAACTATAAAAAAAAACTGTCTGCAAAATAAGTGCTGAAATAGAGCTCACAAACAACGCGATCTCTCTCTGCTCGGCAGCAGGCGGGAACTCTGTGAGCTTCTCCCTCGCGAAGTGATGAAACATCTCAAAAAGCCCGCGAACTCGCGGGCATTAAACATATACCAATTACCATTGGCTGACATCAAAATTCAAATAAAACTACAACGAGCAAATAAGTCTGATTGGTCCGAATGCACAGAACGTCACAACACATCAGAACAGTGAAAATATTCCAAACCACAAGGCATTATGGTAAATGGAGTTAATTACACAGAAAATAGGGCAATCCAATATAGAGTATAAAATACAGTGTTATTTTAGAGGACCTTACACTCTCCCCCCACCAACAAACAGCATGCCCCCATGCTGGGTTACATATATTATAAGGTGAACAGGAAAAATAGGTAAGAAAACAAATAAGCAAAACAAAACAAAGACCCAAAACAAACATGGCCTATTGCTTAAAAACTAGCTATGGGTGTAAAGGCAGGTGAAGTGCATGGCATAAGGAATGGCCGGTCTGTGCATGTACTGCAAAGAGCCTGCGGATTACACCACCAGGCATGAGAAACTTTATATCGTGCAGGGAATGGCTCGGCAAGTGCAAAGTGTGATGCTACAACATTCCTGCTCTGCACTCCTAGCTTGCCATAAGTCAAGCGGTCAGTAGGCTTCCTATCCCTATGTGACCTACGTACTAAGGGAAGAACGGAGTCTGTGGGAGCTGCAGAATAAACTACAGAGTGAACATCAGGACAACTAACATCCTGGTCTGTGGCTACTAAATCCTTCACTACCTCAGGAGACCTATGTGGAGAGGTAAGGAGTGCAGGGTTGAGTGGAGTTATCACATCTCTAGGTGTGGGCACTAACCTAGGGCTTCTAACTGTGGTGGAGACACACGGCGCAGTAGAATCTGGTACAGGCTGGGCATTATGCGTGCCAGCAGTCAGAGGAGCATGTTGCACTGCATCCTCAGCATAACAACCATATTCCGAATCAGAATCAGAAGTGCTAGACTGTGCATGTACCACAGGAGGCAACACCTCAGAGACACCAGTCCTACGATTTTCCCTAGCCCTTCTGTGTTTCACAGCTCTTGGGCCCACGGCTGGAGTGGTGGCGACCCCTGGACCTAGTCTTACCTCCTGTCCTAAAGGCAAGATATGGTTACGGTGCATCACCTTGACTGGTCCATTACCATCAACAGGCGTCAACCTGTACACAGGGAGGTCAGAAAGCTGACCATCAACACTGTAAAGACATGAGCTCCATCTATCCGCTAGCTTCTGCTTCCCTTTCAGACCCAAGTTTCTAATCAAAACCCGATCCCCAGGACTCAGGCTATGATAGCGAACTTTCTGGTCATACCTCTCCTTGTTGCTCTGATTCATCCTATCCGCAGAGGCACATGCCAGCTGGTAAGCAGCTTGCAACTCCTCTTTCATCTTTGCCACATACTTTAAATGTGATGCAAATGACGTGTCATCAGATGAAACACCAAAGCAAACATCAACAGGGAGGCGAGCCTCCCGACCAAACATCAAGAAATAGGGTGAGTACCCGGTAGCCTCATTAGGAGTGCAATTATACGCATGCACCAAATGTGCTATATGCTGACTCCACTTTGACTTTTGATGTGACTCTAGGGTGCCCAACATGTCTAACAAAGTCCTATTGAACCTCTCAGGTTGTGGGTCACCCTGGGGGTGGTAAGGAGACGTCCTCGACTTTTTCACACCCAACATTGTCAACATCTCAGTCACCAGTCTACTCTCGAAGTCCCTACCCTGGTCGGAGTGGATACGGGTGGGCAAGCCATAATGAATAAAATATCTCTCCCAGAGAGTCCTTGCCACTGTGACAGCTGTCTGGTCCTTAGTAGGAAAGGCTTGTGCATAACGCGTGAAATGGTCAGTGACGACCAACACATTGCAAACATTTCGAGAGTCAGGCTCAATCGAAAGAAAATCTATGCACACCAAATCCATGGGTCCAGAACTCTGTATGTGGGAAAGAGGAGCAGCCCTCTGAGGCAACGTTTTCCGCTTGATGCAGCGCTCACATGTCTTACAGTATTTCTCTGCATCAAGCTTCATACGAGGCCAGTAAAACCTGTCCCGAACCAGACTATATGACTTGTCAAACCCCAAGTGGCCACTATCGTCGTGCAGCAGCTTAAAAACCAGACCATGGAATTGCTTAGGGAGCACCAGTTGTCTCACACACTGACCACCCTGCTTAACAGTCCTGTATAGCAGTCCCTTGTCAATAGACAGCTTTGCCCACTCCTTTTTCAGGATCTTAAAGTCAGGATGCCGCGTCAGGATACTACTAGCAGGCTTCTTCAGACTTATAGCTTGCCAGACATCTCCTATAACAGGGTCGCTTTTTTGAGCTTCTTGAAGCTCACTAGAACTAAAAGTAGGCAACTGATCAGGTGCTACAGCAGCAACATGACAGAATGCTGTTGGAACAGCTGACTCATGGCTGCAAATCTGATCAGCAACCCGGGGGAATGGAGAACAACCAGCTCTCTGTGTGGCCACCACCTGACAAATAGCTCGCACTCCAGGGGCGGGAATCTCTTGCCACTCATCGTCAAGGGACAGACTGACGTGAGGGCGTCGCGACAGTGCGTCAGCATCCATGTTCTTCCGCCCAGGCCTGTACTTCAGGCTGAAGTCGTAAGTGGACAATGCCGACAACCAGCGATGACCAGTGGCATCCAATGTGGCAGACTTGGTTATATAAGTCAGGGGGTTGTTGTCCGTCCTGACTTCAAAACTGGCTCCATAAAGGTAGTCATGCAGCCGATCCACAATAGCCCACTTCAAAGCTAAAAACTCCAGTTTGTGAGCTGGATAATTCCTCTCTGAAGGGGAAAGACTACGACTGATGAACGCCACAGGACGCAATCCTTCAACGTACTCTTGATAAAGGATACCACCTAGACCATCCAGGCTTGCATCCACATGCAAAACATATGGCTTTTGGGGGTCTGCAAAAGCTAGCACCGGGGCCTGAGTTAACCTTGACTTCAACTCCTGAAAAGCGGATTCGCACTGATCGCTCCATCTAGGGCCAAAAGGTTCAGAGGGCCGGAAAGAAGGTTTCGAGTCAGCAGCCTGTGAACTCGAGCTCTTCTTCCGAGGCAGACAGCCCTGAAGCAACTCGTTCAGCGGTCGGCATAATGTGGAAAAACCCTTCACAAAACGACGGTAATATCCACAAAAACCCAAAAATGACCGTAGCTCAGTGACAGTCTGTGGTCGAGGCCATGAAACAACAGCCTCTATTTTGGAGGGGTCAGTGGCTATGCCATCCTGTGAAACTATGTGCCCCACATAGTTCACAGACATCCTGCCAAACTGACACTTATCCAACGAAAGTTTGAGACCTTCATCTCTCAACCTGTCCAGAACCTTTAAGAGTCTCTCCTCATGCTCCTCCAAGGTGCTACCAAAGACAATCAGGTCATCTAAATACACCAGAACCTCCAGAAAATTCATGTCTCCGACTGTCCGCTCCATGACTCTCTGGAATGTGGCAGGGGCACCACAGATTCCCTGAGGCATACGCTCAAACTGATAGAAACCTAAAGGACAGATGAACGCTGTCTTTTCTTTATCAGCCTCGCTCATGGGAATCTGGTAGTAGCCACTTCTCAAGTCCAACACCGAGAACCACTTACTACCAGAGAGACAATGGAGGGCGTCTTCGATCCTGGGAACTGTGTACTGGTCAGGGATGGTCCGCTGGTTAAGCGTTCTATAATCAATACGCATCCTGACTTTACCTGACTTCTTGCGCACTACAACAATGGGCGAAGCATACGGACTCCGAGACTCCGAAATGATGCCATGATTCTGGAGTTCCAGCAAATGCTGACGCACATCCTCTAGATCAGCAGGAGCTAAACGTCGAGATCGCTCCCGAAAAGGCCGCGAGTCATTTAACCTGATTTCATGCTGAGTGCTTTTTGAGCAGCCTACATCCCACTCGCTACAAGAAAACACTTCCTTCCTCTGCAACATCTTCTCGCAGAGGCGATGTTTTGCCTCCTCTGGCATAGAAGAAGTGCCAAAATCAAAAGAAGCAGAAGTAAGCTCACCAGCAGCTATGGGACTGCAAGTGGACGGAAACTGTGGCACCATCTCTACAGGGTATATGTGAGCGAGGGGACTACCTCTCTTCACAAGAACATCCCTGGAAGAAACATTCCTCACATTTACCGTAATACGACGGCAGGACACCGCAGAGACTGGATGGACTTCAGGCCGAACCTCAAGCTCAGGGACAGATGTATCATCAGCACTAAAAGGCTGGTCTACCAGGACTAAAGAGTCATTGAGTTCACCAGGAAACTTGGGCAGTCCTGAAAGCTGCAGCTCCTGCCCAGGCTTTAAAACAACAGGCTTAGGTTTCGTGAACCACACAGTACCGTGTTTATTCACATCCTCCGGTGATACACCTGTGTGCTTAATGGACTCAAAAACCTCTTTTATCACCGGGTGTATGGTCAGCGTGTTAAGAAACCCGTCACCTGCCTGTTCACGACAAGAGTGGAACAACTTCTTCACTAAGTGAGTGTTTGTGCCTACCAAAATGGCTATACCCTCTTTTGTCTGAGGGTCAGGACACACAAGAGCTAAAGTGTCCACCACCTGAGGCACACCAGTGACCGCTTCAGTGAACTCAAGCCTAAGAGGTAAATATCCATCATATGGGTATTTGTGAGAGCTCAAACCCCATATTTCCAGATTTTCCACTGGCTGCAGTGGCAAATGCTTCAAATATGCATTATAAAAGCTATGATACAAGATGGTGACCTGAGAACCACTATCAAGCAGAGCTTTAGCATAAATACCTTCTATCTGCACGGGCACCTCAGCCGAGGGCCCCACTAACCCAGACGGCAGTTGTGATTGGCTGACTTTGATTGGAGGTGAACAATGAGCGGAACGTGTTTTGTGTGATGGAGCTCTGTGCCGTTCCTTCACTGAGCTCCGGGGAAGTTTCCCTGCTGCGTGACCCTCTTAAGCAGCTTCTGATTCACTACCCTCAAGTTCTCAGGGCGTGTGCACTCTCGCTTGGTGTGGCCGTCTTCTCCACACTTGTAACAAAAAATGGCAGGAACAGAAGAGGATGTCGTAGACTTCGGCAGGTTCGAAGAAACAGCCCTTGTGGGAACAGCTGGGGCTGTGGTTTCTGTGCTGTGGCTTACACCAAACTGTGAGACTTGAGGATTTTCAGGAGCCACGGTAGTAGCAGTCAAAAGTTTAGTTACTAAAGACGTCAGCTCCTTGACCTCTTTCCTCAGACTGTCAACCTCAGACGCCAGGGGAGTAACAGGCACATGAGGAAGAGCGACAGCAGCAGTCACAGGAACCTGGCAAAATGTAGATGAGGCCACAGAAACCTTTGCACTCTCCCTTGCACTTACCCAGTGCTCTTCCTCTCTCACATTTCGCATTAACTGGGAAAAAGAAGGCGGAGCTTGCAAAGTGTGCAGAAGTCGCACACGTAAAGCCACAATGTCAGTGGTGAGAGCACCCTTGAACAACTGCTCCAGACGTGCACGATTCAGGCCTGCAGCTTCAATCCCTCCTCTCAAAAGAGCACGGTGGAGAAGCTTGTCCAAGCGATACAAGAAAGCAGAAAGTTTCTCACCATCTTCTTGAAAAGTATGGCGAAACGATGCCATAAGGTCTGCCCCACTCTCAGTTGATCCATAAGTAGTGTCAAGAGCGGTTAAGTAATCAGTAGCAGTAGCAGATGGGCTACTGACTTTCAAAAACCTTACTATATCCGCAGCAGGCCCACGCAAACTCTCAACAATGCGCTGTCGCTTAGCAGCATCACTGCACTGCCACTCAGTAATCATCTGAGTAGCCTGCTCCATCCAGGCCTCATATTCTTCCTCGCCTGGGGGAACGGGCCGTAAACCGGAAAACAGCCTCAGTTTTCTATAGCCAGGCACATCAACAGATGCCTGGTTACAGCGATCAACGAGCTGGCCTATGGCATTCACAAGATCCATGCTGACATCAGGTTTAGGAGGCTGCGTGCCCAAAACAGCCTTCACATCACCCATAGACTTGCCTTCCTGCTGTAATAATGAAAATAGCTTGGCTTCGAATCCATCACTTTCAAGAACAGGACTAGCAGGCAGCAAACTACTCACTACATGAACAGCCCATGGACCTGCCTCACCTACAATTCCCACTTCAGGAGGGACAGAGCTCTGATCCAACTCAGCAGAAGTCTCGACTAAAATGTACAGGTGCCTACCAGTCTTGTCACCACGGCGACCGCGTATCCGGGTCCTACCCAGAACCTTAACTGTGCTGAGCACACGGCTAACCACATCATCAGTGGCCTCCAATGGCACTCTGCTAAGTAAAATGGCATGACACAACTCCACATTCTCCTCACGGCTCCACTCAACAGCCTGACTAAGGTCCATGTTTAAAAAAAAACTGCCCAGCAAACAGCAATAACTAACACAACACAAACACTAAGCAAAACACAGCGATCTACTTGTTCTGGTAAACAGGAAAATCCCAGCGGTGCCTCCAAAATGTAACCCCCTTTTTTTTTTTTTTTGGACAGGTGCTGATTACCCAGCACAGTAGGCTATAGGCTACTAAAGAGTTACCCTAAATCCCAATAAATAATGGCGCAACAGGGTCCTAAGTTCTCAGCGGTGGAGTGGTGAGCTGGCTGAGATTCCTGATACCATAAGGGTACAAGTATGAGTAGAGAGAGAGAATAATAAGCATAAATCTAATAAATGATAAATTTAACAGCGCGGTGCCTCCACTGCGAAAATACTACACTTACCTTTGAAGCTAGTGTATGGTGTATTTCCTCAGACTTTAAAATAACAGTAGCATGAGTGAAAGAACTAATAGCTAGTCTGCAGTGTGCATGTCAGAATGTTCAAATATAAACAACCAAATGAGCAGCCAATACACCCAAGATATAATTAAATAATAATGATTATATTTATTAATAAGCAATAATAATAATAATAATAATAATAATAATAATAATAATAGTATTTGACAATAAATGCTCCCAAAGAAGCATGCAATGTAATCACCAAGAAAATAGTAACACCGGCACAAGAAGAGCGGAAACAATTAGCCTACATAATAGAGATGTTACAGATAGCACATCAACAGTGTGTATACCAGCAGTACATAGTAAGAAAATAAAACTGGGTAAAGTATCAAAAGAAAAGAAGTGGACAAGAAAGAAAAACGCGCGCGCAGTTGGGGCCCGTTGGTGCACAGGTGGCAGCTCTGTGAACTGCAGACAGAACAGCAACCGCTGCAATGCCCTTCTAAAACGCTGGCTATCCAGGCGAGACCAGAGGAACGCGTGTGTGTGTGTGTGTCAGTGTAAGTGTGGGTTCGCGTTACTCACAATCCACGGTCAAACCAGACGGATCAGGTTACAGATGTCGGTACAGTCACGCAGCAGATGCTCCTGAGCAGAGGGCTAGCTATTGCTGTGGGTTAGCTCGCTCGAATAAGATGCTGCTCACCCCAAACCCCTCGGTAGCGGGCTGGGTCCCAGACCCGACACAGTGAGTTCCCGGGACTGACGAAAGCGCTCCGGTGGGCACAGCACGGAGGGCAGATGTGTCCGCAGAAAAAAAAACAGCAAGATCACTCACTGGAGTGACACCGGAGTTTATGGCCACAAGCAGACCAAACTATAAAAAAAAACTGTCTGCAAAATAAGTGCTGAAATAGAGCTCACAAACAACGCGATCTCTCTCTGCTCGGCAGCAGGCGGGAACTCTGTGAGCTTCTCCCTCGCGAAGTGATGAAACATCTCAAAAAGCCCGCGAACTCGCGGGCATTAAACATATACCAATTACCATTGGCTGACATCAAAATTCAAATAAAACTACAACGAGCAAATAAGTCTGATTGGTCCGAATGCACAGAACGTCACAACACATCAGAACAGTGAAAATATTCCAAACCACAAGGCATTATGGTAAATGGAGTTAATTACACAGAAAATAGGGCAATCCAATATAGAGTATAAAATACAGTGTTATTTTAGAGGACCTTACATATGTTTAGCTTGTCACTGTCTCGTTTTAGTCATGAAAAAAGGTGCATTAACGAAATCATTTTGTCATTGTCATTGTTAACGAAAACAACACTGGCTGATCTGATACAGTTATATTGTTAACTACAGGGTCACTTACATTGCCTGACCTTAAATTAGTAGTTTGAATTTTTTGTCGGATATTTTCAATTTTGTCATTAAAAAAAAAATTCATGAAGTCGTTGCTGCTACATACTACAGGTGTGCATTTGTCTATAATGGACTGAATTTTGCTACAGTATTAAATAGGAATCTAGGATTATTTTTGTTATCTTCTATTAGGGAGGAGAGATACTGTATGTTGATCTCGCAGCACTAAGAGCTTTTCTATACTTCAGGAAGCTCTCCTTCCACGCTAATTTGAATGCTACCAATTTTGTTTGACATCATTTACATTCCAATTTTCGAGTGGTTTATTTTAAAGTGCAAGTGTCATCATTATACCAAGGTGCTAATTTTTTCTCTCTGATCATTTTCCTTTTAAGAGGAGCTACATTACCTAAAGTATAGCGGAACGTTGACTCTAAGCATTCAGTTGCTGATAGTGACCTAATCAAAGTTAATAACTCTGGGAGATCATTTATAATGCTCTGTGCATTAGTTGACGTGAATGTACGTTTAATACAGTAGAGTGGTGAGGTGCATATATTATTATTCAGACATATTTTGAATGAGATGAGATAATGATCTGGGATAACTTCAGACTGTGGAAGTGTGACTATATTTTCTACGCTTAACCCAAACGTTAGTATTAGATCAAGGGTATGACCACCATTATGGGTCAGTCCTATGACATTCTGATTAATCCCTACTGAATCTAAAATGGACACAAATGCTGTTTTCAAAGGGTCTTCTGGGTTATCAAAGTGAATATTAAAATCTCCAACAACTAAAGCTTTGTCGAAGGAAATAACCAGGTCTGAGATAAAATCTGCAAATTCAGAAAGAAACTCAGAATATGACCCCAGGGTCCTATAAATAATAAGTAATGGAATTAACTGGGTAGACTTATTTTTCGTCCCTCCTTGTATCACCAGCTTAACGTGGTGGAGGGGTTTGAGTGCCTCAGGGATTCTAGGAGCTATGTTGTCAGGGCAATTGCCCCTGGTAGGGTCTCCCAAGGCAAACGGGTCCTAGATGAGAGGTCAGATGAAGAGTGGTTCAAAAAGGACCCTTATGAAAGAAAAAGCAGGTATCCAAATACCCTCACCTGGACCAGGGATACCAGGGCCCCATCCTGGAGCCAGGCCTGGGGGAGGGGCTCATCGGCGAATGCCTGGTGGTCGGGCCTATATCCATGGGGCCCGGCCAGGCCCAGCCCGAATGAGCAACACAGTACCACTCTCCTGTGGACCCACCACCCGCAGGAAGTGCCGTAAGGGTCCGGTGCACTGCAGATCGGGTGGCAGCCAAAGGTGGAGGCCCTGGCATACTGGTCCCCAGCTTACAAAACTGGCTTTTGGGACATGGAATGTCACCTCTCTGGTGGGAAAGGAGCCTGAGCTTGTGCATGAGGTTGAATGGTACCGACGAGATATAGTTGGCTCACCTCAATGCATAGTTTGGGCTCTGGAAACAATTTCCTGGAGAGGGGTTGGACTCTCAGGCCCAAACAAGTAGTGAGGGTATGCTGGGAACATCTGGCGGAGGTTCCCGTCCATTGGATCTTCATCTGTCACATCCGGCAGAGCTTCAACTGCATACCGGGGTAGGATGGGGACAGTGAGTCTGAGTGGACCATGTTCTGCACCTCCATTACTGAGGCGGCCCTGCAGAGCTGTGGCTGCAAGGTTGTTGGTGCCTGTCATGGTCGTAATCTCTGAACCCGCTGGTGGACACCTGTGGTAAGTGGAGCCGTCAAGCTGAAGAAGGAGTCCTATTGGGCTTGGTTAGCCTGTGGGTCTCCAGATGCAGCTGATAGATACCGACGGGCCAAGCGGAATGTGGCTCTGGCAGTCACTGAAGCAAAAACTCGGGTGTGGGAGGAGTTTGGAGAGTCCATGGAAAGTGACTTTTGGTCAGCCTCGAAGAGATTCTGGAAAACCTTCCGGCCACTCAGGAAAGGAAAACAGTGCTCTGTCCCTACTGTTTACAGCAAGGATGGAGTGCTGTTGACCTCAGCTGGGGACATCATCCAACGGTGGAAGGAATACTTTGAGGATTTCCTCAATCCCACCTTCATGTTGTCCGAGGAGGACGCAGAGTCTGAGGGTGCTTGGGAGGACTCACCTATCACAGGGGCTGAGGTTGCTGAGGTGGTTAAAAAGCTCCTCAGGGACAGTGCCTCTGGATTGGCAGACTGGGGTGGTGGTCCCCCTAAAAAGGGGGACCGGAGAGTGTGCTCCAACTATAGGGGGATCACAGTTCTCAGCCTCCCTGGGAAAGCCTATGCTGGGGTGCTGGAGAGGAGAGTCTGGTCGATAGTTGAACCTTGCATTTAGGAGGAACAATGCGGTTTTCGTCCTGGTCATGGAACACTGGACCAGCTCTTTACCCTTGCAAGGGTACTAGAGGGTGCGTGGGAATTTGCCCGATCAGTCTACATGTGTTTTGTGGACCTGGAGAAGGATTACGACTGTGTCCCTCATGGTGCCCTGTGGGGGGTATGGGGTTCAGGGCCCACTACTGCAGGCCATTCGGTCCCTGTATAACCAGAGCAGGAGTTTGGTTCGCATTGCCGGCAGTAAGTCGGACTTGTTCCCGGTGCATGTTGGACTCCGCCAGGGCTGTCCTTTGTCACCGGTTCTGTTCATAACTTTTATGGACAGAATTTCTAGGCACAGCCAAGGGGCAGAGGGTGTCTGGTTTGGTGGCATCAGGATCACGTCTCTGCTTTTTGCAGATGATGTGGTCCTGTTGGCTTCATCAATTTGTGACTTACAGCATGTGCTGGGATGGTTTGCAGCTGAGTGCAAAGCAGCTGGGATGAGGATCAGCATCTCCAAGTCTGTGGCCATGACGCTCAGCCGGAAACAGGTGGAGTGCCTACTCCAGGTCAGGGGGGAGTTGCTACCTAAAGTGAAGGAGTTTAAGTATCTTGGGGTTTTGTTCACAAGTGAGGGTAATGGGGAGCAGAAGTTGGACAGAAGGATCGGGGCAGCGTCAGCAGTGATGCGGATGCTAAACCGGTCTTTTGTGGTAAAGAGAGAGCTGAGCCAAAATGCAAAGCTCTCAATTTACTGGTCCATCTACATTCCCACTCTCACCTATGGTCAACGAGCTATGGGTAGTGACCGAAAGAATGAGATTGTGGATGCAAGCGGTAGAAATGAGTTTTCTCCGCAGGGTGGCTGAGCTCTCCCTTAGAGACAGGGTGAGAAGCTTGGTCATTCTGGAGAGACTTGGAGTAGAACCGTTGCTCCTCCACATCGAAAGGAGTCAGTTGAGATGGTTCGGGCACCTTGTTAGGATGCCCCCTGGATGCCTCCCAAGGGAGGTTTTCTGGGTATGCCCCACTGGGAGGAGACCCCAGGGCAGACCCAGGACACGCTGGAGAGATTACATCTCTCGGCTGGCCTGGGAATGCCTCGGTATTCCCCCGGAAGAGCTGGTGGAGGTGGCCAGGGAGAGGGAAGTTTGGGCTGCTCTGCTTAGGCTGCTACCCCGCGACCTGGAT
Organism: Neoarius graeffei; assembly: GCF_027579695.1. NCBI lineage: Eukaryota > Metazoa > Chordata > Actinopteri > Siluriformes > Ariidae > Neoarius > Neoarius graeffei. The sequence continues at coordinate 71,477,877 of NC_083585.1, forward strand.
CCAGATAAGCGGTAGAAGATGGATGGATGGATGGATGGATGGACTTATCTTTTGAGACTACATATATTATATTAGTATGAAGAACTTCAAATGTATTAAATTTATAACCAGGTTTGTGTGTTACACCTAGATAATCATTATAAATAACCACGACACCTCCTCCTCTGCCAGTTAGATGAGGTTGGTGTATATAACTGTATCCAGGAGGACTAGCTTCATTTAATGCTATATATTCATTTGGCTTAATCCATGTTTCAGTTAAACAAAGTACATTAAACTCCTAATCAGTAATAAGTTCATTAACCATTAGCGCTTTAGATGTAAGAGATCTAATATTTAATAGCCCCACCTTTAGATCAAAGGTGCTGGCAGTGGCTGTACAGTTAGTATGGCCTAATTTTATATTGATTAGGTTACTTGAACAAACTCTCTGAGTATTTCTACTTTTTTGTTGAGCTCGGGGAACAGACACAGTCTCAATGTAGTGGACCTTGAGTGACGACTCCGTGCAGCTAGCAGACAGTCAGTTTAGCCTGTTCATCTGCTCCCTGGCCTTGGCTCTGGATTGTCAGAAATTAACTACGCCTGTTCTGAGACTATGACCTATGCTGCAAAAAATGAGAGTAGCACTTTCCCGAGTGGGATGGATACCGTCCTGTCCTAACAGGCCAGCAGTGCCCTCAAAATTAGCCCAATTATCTATAAAGCCCACACTGTTTTCAGAGCACCACCTGGACAACCAACAGTTCAGTGACCATAACCTGCTGTAAGTTACATCGCCATGCCGCATTGGGATGGGGCCAGAGCATACTACAGCATCGGACATCGCCTTCACATTACAGAGAAAATGGAAAGTGTAAACTCCTCTGTCCTGAAAACTTGAGTCTCACAGGTGTTTCCTCACATCGTATACAGAAAATATCATTCATTTGTGATTTATTTAAGCAACTAGAGCATTAGTGCCACTGCCAGGGGTAGGCCCCTTCTCCTCTCACTAAATATAGATTATCTAAAGGCCTTAAATTGTGCAATCATAAGGCCTAAATTCCATTCTTTATTCAAAGCTAATGAGACTTAAATGCATCTGCAGTAAGAATGAAGGCTTTCTCTGGAAAGGTATGGAAATGTGCAAATATTTTCACGACTATGCCTTCCCCAAGAATGTCATAGACTGTGCTATAGCCTGGGGTTAGCACTATTGAGAGAACACCTGTACTGACCTCTACACAAACCACTGTTGGGATAGAGAGAATTCCTTTAGTTCACGCTTATCATCAGCAGCCATCGGATGAAGTCCATGACAAGCGCATGGGTCGCAACATTCAAGTCTGGTTCAAGCGTTTCCTTTGGTGGCTTACTAGTCCAATCCTAGAGCAGCAGATGCGATGGCAAGTTGGACAGACATGGGCTGTTGCCGATGGAACTCCTGCAGTGACCTTCCTCCTGGCTCTTTTTGCATCTGCCTCATCATTGAGCTTTTCCTCTCCCACTTCAAGTGTTTCACTGCAAGCGGCCTTTCAGATACTACATTCTGCCGCAAGACATTCCCAGTCATCCACTGGAAGATCGATCGCAAGCACATCTCTTTTGCAGATCTCTTGAAAGTGTAGCTTTGGTCTTCCGACAGCCCTCAACCCAAGTTCCAGCTCTCCATATAGGAGATCCTTGGGGATGCGACCATCCTCCATTCACTGGACATGGCCCAGCCATCTCATCCTACATTGTCTAAGGAGGGTATATATTGAGGGGATGCCTGCTCTATCAAGTACTGCACTGTTGGGGACCTTGTCTGTCCATTAGATGGACAGAATGTGGCGTAAACACCTCATGTGGAAGGAGTGCAAGTATTTCTCCTGACAAGCATAGGTGGCCGTATAGCTCACTGCCGTATAGCAGGGTACTCATGATGCAAGCACAATAGACAGTGACTTTGGTGGTAGTGGTAAGCTTCTTATTCTCCCACACCCAAGGGGAGAGCTTAGCCACACTGGTTGCAGCCTTTCTGATTCTTTTACCAAGCTCAGCATTGAGAGAGATGTTATCTGAGATGGTGGAGCCGAGGTAAGTAAACTGCGAGACAACTTCCAGTGTGTAATCTTTGATGGTCACAACTGGAGAAGCTTTGACTCCTTGGCGCATGATTTTCGTCTTCTTCAGACTGATGGTAAGGCTGAAGTCGTCACAGGCCTTGGAGAAGCGGTGAAGAAAGTTCTGAAGTTCTTTCTCACTATGAGTGACAAGGGCAGCATTGTCGGCATAAAGCATGTCGCGCAGTTGAACTTGGTGAACCTTGGTTTTTGCCCGGAGACGTGCTGGGTTGAAGAGCTTCCTGTCCAATCTAATTCACAGCAGAACACCTTCATCAACTGTCCCAAAAGCATGTTTAAGAAGGACAGAGAAGAAAATACCAAAGAGTATTGGTGCTAGCACGCAGCCTTGTTTCACACCGCTCATGATGTTAAATGCATCTGACCTGTGCCCGTTGAATTGTACAGTGCCCTGCATTCCATCATGAAAGGACTTGACAAAACTCAGGAGTTTCGGAGGGCAGTCAATTAAGGGCAGCCTCTTAAAGAGACCATCTCTGCTGACTAAGTCAAAAGCCTTAGTCAGATCAATGAATGTGATAAAAAGGGTCTGTTGTTGTTCCTGGCACTTCTCCTGGAGTTGTCTCAGTGAGAAGATCATATCTACTGTAGATCGCATGGAACGGAAGCCGCATTGAGATTCTGGATAAACCCTTTCTGCAAGCTTTTGGAGGCGATGAAAAGTGATTCAAGCGAACAGCTTTCCAGCAATGCATAGTGTAGGTGTAATTAATGATTTTGTGTATTTAGGATTGGATAAATGATCAATCTTTAATAATTACATGAAATCAGTCTCAATGAATCGTTTGAAGTGAATCATTCAAATGAATCGAATCAGTGAATCGAATCAGTGAATCAGTGAATCATTTAGTGAATCAGTGAATCATTTAGTGAATCATACCATTAATCCTGGTACTTAATAGTAAATTACCAAACAGCTAAAATGGTATCTTCCAAATTATTATTGATCACTTACCATATTACATAAATCATCTGCACCTTTCTTTGAATTCTTTGGGAGATTGGGCAACTTCAAAGTATTGAAACAGCAGATAGACACCACACACAGTTTCAATAATAATGGAGTTTATTATAACAAAGATAATAAAAAAAATTAATAAAAAGAAAAGGAAAAAATTTTGAACAATTTAATAGCAGCAGAATTGAATCTTCTGTAAACAGAGTGTGTGTGTGTGGTGTGTGTGTGTGTGTGTGTGTGTGTGTAAGAGACTAGCTTAGGAGGCTAATCAGACAAAGAGATGCTAACTAGCATGTGCTTCAAATCTAGCAGACCACGTGGTTAGCTTGTAGGCTAATCAGACAAAGGAAAAGCTAGCTACATATACCTTCAGGCCTAGTGTGTAAAAGCTGAAGGCTTTAATTAAAAATAAACATTCAAACAGTCATCCGTGGTGCATATGTATATATGGCTTTAAATGTAGGCACAGGAGAATTTGCTATAAAGGTTGAATTGAAGTCAGGACTTGTGATTTTTTTAAAGATGAGATACAGGACCTTGTGTTCAAAACTTAGTATGTGGGGGAAGGGGCCCACATGTCTCCTTGGAGAACAAAGGGAGCTGGCTCTGCTTTCTATTTAAAACATGTGTGAGGCCCAGTGGAGGGAAAAACTTTTCCAGCCAGCTAACCCCCTATCTTTTCTAGTATTATCCGATTTACTGAAATCTTAATGAGGTCAGGATATGTGTGAGTAATGAAATTAGAACGTTAAAAAGAAGAGACAGAGAACATGCAAAAGCTTACGGATTAACCAATTTTAAATCAACAAACAAATGATAGAGAACCAAAATTCAGTGTATACACTTCATTTAACTTCATATAACTTCACATTAAGTGAATAACTAATTCCTAAGACTTAAACTTCTACCCAATGCCAGTCTTACTGCAAAAAGTCTCGTCTTCTGTAGAAAGCACAGTCTCTCTGTAGAAATGGCAGGCTGAGGAGGTTGGAAGCGCTTCGGTGGAGAAGAAGATTTTCTTTGAAGAGGTTTCGTAGCTCGTGAAAAGAAAGCTCTGATCAGACAGGGTTAGGACGATCCAGCCGCTTCCAACACCAATAAAACTGCCTATTTGGTTGCAGTCTAGTACGTACTGAAAGAATAACTGAAAACCAGTTTATAACTCGCTTGAATTAAAAATCGCGTGTTTCCAAAGTCTACCGTGATCAAGAGTAGACAGGAGGAGGAAAACGCGCTGTTTAGACGTCTGATGGTGAGTACTCTTTATTCGGTCTGTCCCGCTTAGAGTCAGACACGAAAGAGCACGAGATGGCGGATTTCCAAGTCCTTTGGAATGCTGAAAGATGTGATGTAAGTGATCCCGCCCAGGCGTGACGTAGTCAATGCGGAAGTTGGCTGGGAGTTGTAGTTCTTAGACACAAGATGGCTCATAATCCCTACATTCCCCCTTTTGGTCTCAGGGGTATGACGGAGTCGTAGCACTGAGAGCACTGTACCATATCATCGCCGTGTCCATAGTCCTTGAGGTAGACTTGTTCTGCACAGTTCATGGTGTCCTGTGAAGACTGTGTAAACTTGTGAGTTCCAGTGAGACAGTTGGAGGTAGAGGCACTTGGGCATATAATCACCATAGGCACTTGGGCATATAATCACCATAGGCCCTTGGGCATATAATCACCATAGGCACTTGGGCATATAATCACTATCTAACTAGATTAGGGTTACCTCAACATTTAAACAGTGAAGACTACATATATATTTCATTTCCTACTCAAAGAAAATAATAAAACAAGAAAAGAGAGGAAGTGGAGTAGAGAAAAGAAGTGTCAGTGTTTAGGGTGTTAACCTAATCTTCTGGCAAGGTAATGGCAACAGGTGGTTTGGCCAGAAAGCATGCGCTACTATGGCCAAAGCTGTCAGGAACGCAGACCCCTTTATCCAGCTTGGTGTATAGCGTCGCTATTCGTTTGTGTAGCATGCATGTGATACCAGCAGAAAAGATCCAGCCACAGAGAAGAAGTCCCAAAACAATCAGACTTAGGGCAGATCCTAGGTCAAGTGACTCTCTGACCCAGTTTTGGGAGACTATGGTCAAAATTCCATTCTGATCTACACTAAATTTCACCATTTTGGTCCCTTCAACCAGCAATTGTTGTTGGAGGGTGTTACCAATCTCAAGGTCATAACCTTCGAATGCGTCTATCATCTCAATCTCCGAATCGTACCTGTCAGTACTAAGATGGTGTAGGGTGATGTCACCTATGTGAATGGTGGCTCCCTGTGGTACACTAAGGAACACCGTTTGGTTTGGGATTTTCATTCTTGTGGCTGTATGGTGCTGGTTGTATGACATCAAGATTTCAGTTTTTGGAGTGTTAACAACCCACTGACTACCAGCTCTCTCTACTCTAGTTTCCATATCCTCGTCCTTTGCGGACATTTGACCTACACACTTTTGTTCGGGCGCTTTCGCCCTCAGACCACACAGGCGATCCGTAGTGTCTCTAATAAATGGGTTGCTTGGGCAGACCCAGTGGATGTCTTTAGTGGAGGTGCACATCTCTAGGTTGGGAATAAAATAGACAGAGGGGTTGTCGTCATGGTATGCTACCATGGGTGGTGTCTGTATGTGTATGCTAACATTGTTTTTCCAGAAACCCATGTTGAGGACAGACTTGAGTCTATATATGTTGTTTCTCTCAATGATGGGTAGATTTAGTATGAAACCTATCTCTAAATCTTGTGGACTCACAAAAATGGGGATAGCACTGCCAAGACTATAGGCCAGGTGTATTTGCGAGGAATGCACGTCTCTAGTAGTAGTGGATTTTAGTACATTCTCTATCATGTCAAGGGGTGTGAGATACGATGGGACCTTGCCACTACTCAGGGAACTGATCGAGTCACCAACTTCTCTAAGCAGGTCTTGCATTAAATCCCTTACTACTCTGACGTATTTGATCTCATTCTTGATTATTTCAGCCAATTTGTCTACAGTCTGCATAGTGTTATAGATTAGATCAGTATGCATGTTAACGGTTAATATAGTTCCCTGCAGGGATTTGCCTAAGCCCTGCAGCTCTTCTTGTCGAGCAAGCAGTTTCTCTCGGATCTCTGGCATTTCCTTTTGCAGAATGCTAACTTCTCTTTTCAGCGTATTCAAACTGACTGTGTTGGCTGCAGAGAGACCAATAGAGAACAAGGATCCACTGGCAGATGCACCGATAATTAAACCCCCGAGGAACCATTTCTGACGTGTTTTACCGCTCAGTTCTTCCTTGGTGACTATGAATTTTTGTAACTGTTCTGGCATGTGGGTAGTGGTGCGTTTAGCGTGTTCAACTGCGTTAGATATCTCGCCCTTTGGTCCATTATTATCTGTCGAAGGTAGCAGTGCCTTGAAGTGTTTGCGGTATACGACCCATGGGTCTAGTTGGGCGTATACTCGTTGAGTGTGGATGCGACAGTTTGTAAGAAGGAGCCCAGGAGCCTCCTGCAGGATGATCCCAGCTGGGGGGTCAGGCTCCTAAACCTCACTTGACTGACTCAGTTGTAGGGTGAGGAGGATGCACAGGATTCCGAGGGAGTCCATTCTGTAACATACAGAAGGGTTTTATTTTATTGGGTTGATAAGTGTGATTGGGAAGGTTAGTGTACGCCTACGAGTGAGTGAGACAAGCTGGATGGGCCTAACTATCATCCACCCCCTTTTGGAATGAGGACTGTTCAAAAGGTTTGATTTGATTGCTATGAACCCATCGGTAGGAGGGCGTCTGATTAGGCCTGGATGTCCTAATGCAGTACGCGACGGGGGACAGTTTTCCCACGATTTCGAAAGGTCCTGACCAGTGTGGTAGGAACTTATTCGAGACACCTACCGGCTTGGTAAAATTGAAGTAGAGGACTTTGTCACCTATTTGGTATTCGTGATGGGAGACTTTCCGATCGTAGTAGGTCTTTTGTCTTTTCACGCTCGTTTCGAGATTCTTTTGGGCCCATGCAAAGGTGGATTGTAGGTGGCATTGTAGGTTGCTGACATATTGATGTGTGGTGTATGCAGTGGCGATGCTCATGTCCTCTGGTCTATATAGAAGATGCAGTGGGAGAACCATTTCTCGCCCAGTCATCATCTCAAAAGGTGTGACTCCAGTGGTGCGATGAGGGGTGGACCTGATGGCCATTAGCACCCAGGGAAGTTTCACATCCCAATCTTTACCATGGTGGGTGACATACTTTCGCAGCATGCTCACAATGGTTTGATTGGCTCGTTCAACCTGACCAGAGGATTGAGGGTGGTACGCGATATGGAATTTCGCCTCAATGCCTAACATGTTCCACAGCGCAGCCATTACACCAGCAGTGAAATGGGTGCCCTTGTCTGAGTTGATGGATAGAGGAAGGCCCCAACAACTGAACACATGGTTCATGAGAAGGAGAGCAGTAGTTTCTGCTGTATCATTAGGGGCTGGTAGACATTCTATCCATTTTGTGAAAGCGCATGTGACGGTAAGGAGGTATTTGTTACCTCGGGAAGACTTTGGGACTGGACCGATCCAGTCCATTTGGAAGTTGGACCAGGGAAAGGTAATTCCACGACTTTGCAGGGGAGCTCTATTTAGCGGTGTGGATGGGCAAAATTGACAACAGACCAGGCATCCTTTGACATACTCTGTTACATCTTTGATCATAAGAGGCCAATAGACTATTGTCTGGAGGGTCTTATAGGTGGCGTTAGAGCTCCTATGACCTCTACATGGACTGTCATGAGCATATTGCAAGACAATCCCCCTGTGGTCCTTGGGGACGACCCAGCGGGGTGGTCCTTGGCCACGAGGCACGTACACCAGGAGCCCTTTTTTGAGCTTCAGGCAGTGCTGGAGGTTATGGAGGTGTTTTAGGTCTTTTGACTGTTTTAGCGCCACTTCTGATATGGGGAATGCACTTGGGTCCATAAGAAAGTTGCGAATCTGGCTGATATTTGGGTCCCTGTTCTGCATAGTTACCAGGTCCGTGTCGCCTGGTTGTCGACCTAAATGGACGGTCAACGACTGGGGTGTTAGGTCTTCGCACCTGTCTCTAGCCTGTCGGCGAGTAATGGCGTTCACGACATGACACAATTTCTCAGGGAGCCATCCTTCCTGGAACTCCCAGGGGGAACCGTCCGCAGCACCTGCTTTGGCGAGGCGATCAGCCTCATCATTGCCAATCTTATCAGGTCCAGGGACTTGAGAGTGCCCTTTCACCTTTTTCCAATACACAGTCATTCCTTTGCCTGCCACCAGTTTGTCACAGGCCAGGAAAAGTTCAGAGTGTTTCACTACTTTTCCTCTAGCATTTTTCATGTCATTTAGTTTCCATGTGGGGAAGTGAGAAATGAAACTGTGACAGGCATAGTTGGAGTCAGAGCAGATGACTAGTTGCTCAATGCCCACTTCGCTGGCTTGTTGCAAAGCGATGAGCACTGCCGCTATCTCTGCATATTGGCTTGTCCTGGCTCCGATTTAGTATTGGTATTGTCCTTCCAGAGGACCTGTTGTCCAAATGATACCAACGCCGGCTCGCAGTTTATTCTCATGACGGGAGGAACAACTGTCCACGTAGACCACGGGAAGGTCTTTGCACGAGTTATCGTCATAATAGTGGTGGTCTGATGGAAGGGAGGGTGTTGTTAAGAGGACAGGATTCTGTTCTGCCTCCTTTCCGCAATCGCAGTGTTGGCAGTCGGCTAAGCCTTGGCCCAGTGCCATCTTATGGTTTTGGGCATACTTCACCTCAATGTCGTAGCCCTGTAAGGCCATCATCCATGCCGCGATGCGACTATTGGACACCCTTCTGTCTCTTAGTCTTTGACTGTTCAAGAGAGACAGGTTGGTGAGATGTCTCTATCACCACTTTCTGACCACCAGTGTAACTGCGGAAATGTTCGACGGCCCAAACGGTGGTTAAGAGGGCTTTCTCGCAGTTGGAGAATTTAAGCTCCACACTACTAAGTGAACAGCTAGCGTATGCAACGACTCGCCTGTCCTTATCATACTGCTGTGATAAGGCAGCACTTAGGCAGTGAGTGGATAAACTGGCTTCAAGGTAAAATGCTTTGTCCTTGTTTGGATAAGCAAGGCAGGGGTGGAGCACAACTTCTGCTTCATTTCTCTGAAAGCCTGTTCTTGAGGACCATCCCACTGGAACTTCTTATCCTTTCGGAGAAGCTCGGTAAGTGGTCTCGCAATTTCTGCGTAGTCCTCAATGAACTGCCTGGAGTAATTGCAGATGCCTAGGAAGCTCCTAAGTTCTGACACATTAGTGGGGGCTTGAATGTTTTGGACGGCTCGGATCCTCCCAGACTGGGGTTCGATGCCATCAGGCCCCACGAGCAGGCCAACGTATTCAACTTTTGTGCGACACCACTGGCCCTTAGTAATGGAGAGCTTGGCTCCAGCATTAGCAAGCTGAGTAAGGACATGCCGAATCTCAATTAAATGAGCTTTGAACGTTTGTGATCGGATCAGAATGTTGTCAACATAAATCAAGTTTCCGCGAGCAGCAGCATCGCTTATGGCCTTGTGTAGGAATATGTGACCCCTCACCGAATCCAGGGACACATGTTGGCCGAAACGAATCCGAGATAATCGCAAAAGAAGCATTTTTTTTCGAAATTTGTGATTTTTGTTTTTTTCCATCATGTGCAAGTTGAGATCTTGAAGAATGCAATCAGTATTTCAGATAATAGATTGTTTTGTTGGAAAAGCATACATTTTTTGTTGTCTCGTTTTTGTCAGGACTGTAGCCTGCTGGGGGGTGTGGGTAAATTACTATATGGGCCATTCACATGATGATTTAAGTCTCATCTCGTCTCATCTCATCTCGTCTTCTTCCGCTTTATCTGGGACCGGGTCATGGAGGCAGCAGTCTAAGCAGGGAAGCCCAAACTTCCCTTTCCCCAGACACCTCGGCCAGCTCCTCAGGAAGAACACCGAGGCGTTCCCAGGCCAGCCGAGAGACATAGTCCCTCCAGCATGTCCTGGGTCTTCCCCGGGGCCTCCTCCCAGAGGGACATGCCTGGAACACCTCCCCAGGGAGGCGTCCAGGAGGCATCCATAAAAGATGCCCGAGCCACCTCAGCTGATTCCTCTCGATGTGGAGGAGCAGCGGCTCTACTCCGAGCTCCTCCTGAGTGACTGTGCTTCTCACCCTATCTCTAAGGGAGCACCCAGCCACCCTGTGAAGGAAACTCATTTCAGCCGCTTGTATCCGCGATCTTGTTCTTTCGGTCATTACCCAAAGCTCATGATCATAGGTGAGAGTCGGAACGTAGATCGACCGGTTAATTGAGAGCTTCACCTTTTGGCTCAGCTCCTTCTTCACCATGACAGACCGGCAAAGTGACCGCATGGTCACTAGACCCATGGGTCGTATACCGCAAACACTTCAAGGCACTGCTACCTTCGACAGATAATAATGGACCAAAGGGCGAGATATCTAACGCAGTTGAACACGCTAAACGCACCACTACCCACATGCCAGAACAGTTACAAAAATTCATAGTCACCAAGGAAGAACTGAGCGGTAAAACACGTCAGAAATGGTTCCTCGGGGGTTTAATTATCGGTGCATCTGCCAGTGGATCCTTGTTCTCTATTGGTCTCTCTGCAGCCAACACAGTCAGTTTGAATACGCTGAAAAGAGAAGTTAGCATTCTGCAAAAGGAAATGCCAGAGATCCGAGAGAAACTGCTTGCTCGACAAGAAGAGCTGCAGGGCTTAGGCAAATCCCTGCAGGGAACTATATTAACCGTTAACATGCATACTGATCTAATCTATAACACTATGCAGACTGTAGACAAATTGGCTGAAATAATCAAGAATGAGATCAAATACGTCAGAGCAGTAAGGGATTTAATGCAAGACCTGCTTAGAGAAGTTGGTGACTCGATCAGTTCCCTGAGTAGTGGCAAGGTCCCATCGTATCTCACACCCCTTGACATGATAGAGAATGTACTAAAATCCACTACTACTAGAGACGTGCATTCCTCGCAAATACACCTGGCCTATAGTCTTGGCAGTGCTATCCCCATTTTTGTGAGTCCACAAGATTTAGAGATAGGTTTCATACTAAATCTACCCATCATTGAGAGAAACAACATATATAGACTCAAGTCTGTCCTCAACATGGGTTTCTGGAAAAACAATGTTAGCATACACATACAGACACCACCCATGGTAGCATACCATGACGACAACCCCTCTGTCTATTTTATTCCCAACCTAGAGATGTGCACCTCCACTAAAGACATCCACTGGGTCTGCCCAAGCAACCCATTTATTAGAGACACTACGGATCGCCTGTGTGGTCTGAGGGCGAAAGCGCCCGAACAAAAGTGTGTAGGTCAAATGTCCGCAAAGGACGAGGATATGGAAACTAGAGTAGAGAGAGCTGGTAGTCAGTGGGTTGTTAACACTCCAAAAACTGAAATCTTGATGTCATACAACCAGCACCATACAGCCACAAGAATGAAAATCCCAAACCAAACGGTGTTCCTTAGTGTACCACAGGGAGCCACCATTCACATAGGTGACATCACCCTACACCATCTTAGTACTGACAGGTACGATTCGGAGATTGAGATGATAGACGCATTCGAAGGTTATGACCTTGAGATTGGTAACACCCTCCAACAACAATTGCTGGTTGAAGGGACCAAAATGGTGAAATTTAGTGTAGATCAGAATGGAATTTTGACCATAGTCTCCCAAAACTGGGTCAGAGAGTCACTTGACCTAGGATCTGCCCTAAGTCTGATTGTTTTGGGACTTCTTCTCTGTGGCTGGATCTTTTCTGCTGGTATCACATGCATGCTACACAAACGAATAGCGACGCTATACACCAAGCTGGATAAAGGGGTCTGCGTTCCTGACAGCTTTGGCCATAGTAGCGCATGCTTTCTGGCCAAACCACCTGTTGCCATTACCTTGCCAGAAGATTAGGTTAACACCCTAAACACTGACACTTCTTTTCTCTACTCCACTTCTCTACTCTCTTTTCTTGTTTTATTATTTTCTTTGAGTAGGAAATGAAATATATATGTAGTCTTCACTGTTTAAATGTTGAGGTAACCCTAATCTAGTTAGATAGTGATTATATGCCCAAGTGCCTATGGTGATTATATGCCCAAGGGCCTATGGTGATTATATGCCCAAGTGCCTATGGTGATTATATGCCCAAGTGCCTCTACCTCCAACTGTCTCACTGGAACTCACAAGTTTACACAGTCTTCACAGGACACCATGAACTGTGCAGAACAAGTCTACCTCAAGGACTATGGACACGGCGATGATATGGTACAGTGCTCTCAGTGCTACGACTCCGTCATACCCCTGAGACCAAAAGGGGGAATGTAGGGATTATGAGCCATCTTGTGTCTAAGAACTACAACTCCCAGCCAACTTCCGCATTGACTACGTCACGCCTGGGCGGGATCACTTACATCACATCTTTCAGCATTCCAAAGGACTTGGAAATCCGCCATCTCGTGCTCTTTCGTGTCTGACTCTAAGCGGGACAGACCGAATAAAGAGTACTCACCATCAGACGTCTAAACAGCGCGTTTTCCTCCTCCTGTCTACTCTTGATCACGGTAGACTTTGGAAACACGCGATTTTTAATTCAAGCGAGTTATAAACTGGTTTTCAGTTATTCTTTCAGTACGTACTAGACTGCAACCAAATAGGCAGTTTTATTGGTGTTGGAAGCGGCTGGATCGTCCTAACCCTGTCTGATCAGAGCTTTCTTTTCACGAGCTACGAAACCTCTTCAAAGAAAATCTTCTTCTCCACCGAAGCGCTTCCAACCTCCTCAGCCTGCCATTTCTACAGAGAGACTGTGCTTTCTACAGAAGACGAGACTTTTTGCAGTAAGACTGGCATTGGGTAGAAGTTTAAGTCTTAGGAATTAGTTATTCACTTAATGTGAAGTTATATGAAGTTAAATGAAGTGTATACACTGAATTTTGGTTCTCTATCATTTGTTTGTTGATTTAAAATTGGTTAATCCGTAAGCTTTTGCATGTTCTCTGTCTCTTCTTTTTAACGTTCTAATTTCATTACTCACACATATCCTGACCTCATTAAGATTTCAGTAAATCGGATAATACTAGAAAAGATAGGGGGTTAGCTGGCTGGAAAAGTTTTTCCCTCCACTGGGCCTCACACATGTTTTAAATAGAAAGCAGAGCCAGCTCCCTTTGTTCTCCAAGGAGACATGTGGGCCCCTTCCCCCACATACTAAGTTTTGAACACAAGGTCCTGTATCTCATCTTTAAAAAAATCACAAGTCCTGACTTCAATTCAACCTTTATAGCAAATTCTCCTGTGCCTACATTTAAAGCCATATATACATATGCACCACGGATGACTGTTTGAATGTTTATTTTTAATTAAAGCCTTCAGCTTTTACACACTAGGCCTGAAGGTATATGTAGCTAGCTTTTCCTTTGTCTGATTAGCCTACAAGCTAACCACGTGGTCTGCTAGATTTGAAGCACATGCTAGTTAGCATCTCTTTGTCTGATTAGCCTCCTAAGCTAGTCTCTTACACACACACACACACACACACCACACACACACACTCTGTTTACAGAAGATTCAATTCTGCTGCTATTAAATTGTTCAAAATTTTTTCCTTTTCTTTTTATTAATTTTTTTTATTATCTTTGTTATAATAAACTCCATTATTATTGAAACTGTGTGTGGTGTCTATCTGCTGTTTCAATACTTTGAAGTTGCCCAATCTCCCAAAGAATTCAAAGAAAGGTGCAGATGATTTATGTAATATGGTAAGTGATCAATAATAATTTGGAAGATACCATTTTAGCTGTTTGGTAATTTACTATTAAGTACCAGGATTAATGGTATGATTCACTAAATGATTCACTGATTCACTAAATGATTCACTGATTCACTGATTCGATTCACTGATTCGATTCATTTGAATGATTCACTTCAAACGATTCATTGAGACTGATTTCATGTAATTATTAAAGATTGATCATTTATCCAATCCTAAATACACAAAATCATTAATTACACCTACACTATGCATTGCTGGAAAGCTGTTCGCTTGAATCACTTTTCATCGCCTCCAAAAGCTTGCAGAAAGGGTTTATCCAGAATCTCAATGCGGCTTCCGTTCCATGCGATCTACAGTAGATATGATCTTCTCACTGAGACAACTCCAGGAGAAGTGCCAGGAACAACAACAGACCCTTTTTATCACATTCATTGATCTGACTAAGGCTTTTGACTTAGTCAGCAGAGATGGTCTCTTTAAGAGGCTGCCCTTAATTGACTGCCCTCCGAAACTCCTGAGTTTTGTCAAGTCCTTTCATGATGGAATGCAGGGCACTGTACAATTCAACGGGCACAGGTCAGACGCATTTAACATCATGAGCGGTGTGAAACAAGGCTGCGTGCTAGCACCAATACTCTTTGGTATTTTCTTCTCTGTCCTTCTTAAACATGCTTTTGGGACAGTTGATGAAGGTGTTCTGCTGTGAATTAGATTGGACAGGAAGCTCTTCAACCCAGCACGTCTCCGGGCAAAAACCAAGGTTCACCAAGTTCAACTGCGCGACATGCTTTATGCCGACAATGCTGCCCTTGTCACTCATAGTGAGAAAGAACTTCAGAACTTTCTTCACCGCTTCTCCAAGGCCTGTGACGACTTCAGCCTTACCATCAGTCTGAAGAAGACGAAAATCATGCGCCAAGGAGTCAAAGCTTCTCCAGTTGTGACCATCAAAGATTACACACTGGAAGTTGTCTCACAGTTTACTTACCTCGGCTCCACCATCTCAGATAACATCTCTCTCAATGCTGAGCTTGGTAAAAGAATCAGAAAGGCTGCAACCAGTGTGGCTAAGCTCTCCCCTTGGGTGTGGGAGAATAAGAAGCTTACCACTACCACCAAAGTCACTGTCTATTGTGCTTGCATCATGAGTACCCTGCTATACGGCAGTGAGCTATACGGCCACCTATGCTTGTCAGGAGAAATACTTGCACTCCTTCCACATGAGGTGTTTACGCCACATTCTGTCCATCTAATGGACAGACAAGGTCCCCAACAGTGCAGTACTTGATAGAGCAGGCATCCCCTCAATATATACCCTCCTTAGACAATGTAGGATGTGATGGCTGGGCCATGTCCAGTGAATGGAGGATGGTCGCATCCCCAAGGATCTCCTATATGGAGAGCTGGAACTTGGGTTGAGGGCTGTCGGAAGACCAAAGCTACACTTTCAAGAGATCTGCAAAAGAGATGTGCTTGCGATCGATCTTCCAGTGGATGACTGGGAATGTCTTGTGGCAGAATGTAGTATCTGAAAGGCCGCTTGCAGTGAAACACTTGAAGTGGGAGAGGAAAAGCTCAATGATGAGGCAGATGCAAAAAGAGCCAGGAGGAAGGTCACTGAAGAAGTTCCATCGGCAACAGCCCATGTCTGTCCAACTTGCCATCGCATCTGCTGCTCTAGGATTGGACTAGTAAGCCACCAAAGGAAACGCTTGAACCAGACTTGAATGTTGCGACCCATGCGCTTGTCATGGACTTCATCCGATGGCTGCTGATGATAAGCGTGAACTAAAGGAATTCTCTCTATCCCAACAGTGGTTTGTGTAGAGGTCAGTACAGGTGTTCTCTCAATAGTGCTAACCCCAGGCTATAGCACAGTCTATGACATTCTTGGGGAAGGCATAGTCGTGAAAATATTTGCACATTTCCATACCTTTCCAGAGAAAGCCTTCATTCTTACTGCAGATGCATTTAAGTCTCATTAGCTTTGAATAAAGAATGGAATTTAGGCCTTATGATTGCACAATTTAAGGCCTTTAGATAATCTATATTTAGTGGGACTAGGGTTAGGGACTCACCAACGGGTGGGTCGTGATTTGGGCCCACAATTGACTGTGACGACAATCAATGAGTGGCGCCAACCTATCAAGTAGGTCTTGGCCAATCAGTAGTTTTTCCATACCCACAGAGCTGATGTAGGTGGGATGTATGATTGACACACCTTGGAATGTGAGTCTCAACCATGCCATTCGTGTTACTGGGGCTTTGTTCTGTGTGAAGCTGATTAAGTTTATATTGCAGGGCTTTGTTGGAATTGGGTCACCTTGTGAGAGCCATGTCTGAGAGATGGTGGCAAAGACTTTAGCACACATGAGCGTGATCTCCGATCCAGTATCCAGGAGGGCGTGGAGGGTGGTTATACCCTAGACCACTGCGGTGGTGTAAATGCGCTTAGCATTGCCCTTTCTGACCAGATCGCCTTAGAATTGCATCAGAGGTGTGTTTTGTGGGTTTGCCTTCACCACCAGGGGGGGTTTTACATCTGGACCATCGCCTGCTGTTTCACAGAAATCTTCTCCCCATTTCACGAGATATACTCGTGGTTCTCGGCCTAGTCATGCCAACAGGCGGACTTCGCCATCCTTCTTGGGCTCTTTTGTTTTGTTGGTTGAGGAATTTGACTGGTTTTGTAACAGTTTCCTAAATTCAGCCAAGCAGGCTTTCAAAGAGTCCAGTTCTGAGTGGGACTCATCAGGTTGGTCCGAGTCACTGTGTCGGCTACCTTTGCCCCTTCGTTTAGGGTTACGGTCGGCGCGCTCCTGCCATTTCTGGCCGGAGCGGGGGTTACAATCTTGCCACTTACCGCCTTGTTTCTTATGACTCTTTCCGTATGAGGAGCGGTTGCCATAGTCACTATGGCCTTGTCCTCTGTCCTTCTTGGCCTTACCTTACTGTTTCTTCCCTTCACCCTTATGATGGTTCGGTGAAGGGCGGTTCAGACCGGGATTTCTCCAATTGGGTCCCTTTTTTGGAGCTTCCCTTCCTTCTAAGGTTAGCGGGGGCCTGTTTGCATCCTGAAGACTAAGGACTCTGGGATCATCGTCGTTCCCGTTTGTGGGTTTAACGATGGTCTCCCAGGTCATTTGGGCTAGTTGCCTAGTGTCCTTCATCGAGTAGCCATGTTGCCGACACATCAGTGTGACTTGATTCCGCACGCATGGGTGGAGGTTATGTAAGAAAAGGGATTTAAAGCCCCTATCTTCTTCTAAACCTGGTGTGTTGCTACCCTGGACGTAGGCGCTACATAGCCGTCTATAATACTCATGAGGTGCCTCAGTCCATTTCTGCCTGATTTGTATTGCACACAATGTCGCGGAGGTTTCATCCATGTATGGCGCATATTCTTCCCTCATGTAATTGCGAAGTTTCGAATAACTATCGCGAACACCTCGGGGTAGTGTCTCTAAAAAGGCATGGAAGCTACTACTGGAGGTCTTCCAGACCAGTTTAAGCTTCTCTCACATTGTGGCTCTCGGTAGGTCCATCAGGCATCGGTCAATTTCTCGTAAATAATCATTTATGTTGGTTCTTTTATTATCGGGATCGAATCGCTCGATATCTTTGGCAAGTAGGTCAATCTGCCGTATGCGAAGGGCTTGGTGCGCATCTTTACGCAACCCCCTTCGCTCTCCTGAGCGCTTACTATCTGAGCTACTCTGGAATTGCTCCCGTTCCGCACGAGAGTCGTAGTCTGATTCACCCGAAGGCGGATCAGGGAAGCTGTAGCGCACTGACCTAGGTGTGCTGCGGGCCTAGGCTCAGGATGAGCGCAGGGTGACTCCACCCTGGCTAGACGACGATGGAGTCGTGTAGCGAGTTGATGGAGGTTGGCGGGATGCCTGGTGCTCAATCAGGTAATCCTCGGTGTCCAGTTCGGATGCCTCTTCCTGCTCTAAACTTTGACACGTGGTTGGGGGTCTCTCACGCCCCTCGCGCCCTTCTTTAGGGTTCTGCTCCTTGGCAGCCCTTCCGGCGCCTTTCTCGGCTTTCTCTAGCCTTTCGGCGCACTCATCGAGGGAGTCCTTCAAGAGGCTACACTCCCTAGATAAATCATTGACCTCAGCTGTCAGCTCGGCGTTGCTGGAGGTCAATCTATCAACTTCTCTGTGCAGGGACCTGATCTGTTGATCAGCATCTTGGAAGTGTAACAGGAATAGTTTACCTAGTGCATCTTGGACACTGATTGTTGTTCTCTTTGGATCTCTCATTTGTGTTATTGAGTTGATTATGCTAGCTTGGCACTCATGCCTACTCATGCCCCTAATGGTTGCCCTATCAGAGTCAGAGCAGTGAATGATGTCTGCGATGACCTCAAAAAGGGACACGTCTTGCTCGTTGTCTTCAGTCTCTGAGACACGAGGGGATGCCATTTTATTTAGATTGGGTATTGGGTAATTAATCAATCAATGAGTTAATTATTAATCAATTATGCTTAATTAATATTAACTATGTAATTAATTAATTAACAAGGTTTATTTGTTTGGAGATGTTCTCTTATCCTAAGTTATCAATAGGTTGTTAGAATTTGTGATATGGTTATCACACTCCTGTTAACCGTTTTAACACACCTGGGGATATACCTTAGCAGTTGCTGAATCAACTGGTAGTTGATCTGCTGTAACAATACTCACGAAGTCGACAAAACAATCTCCTCACACGGGGCACCAATTATGTAGGTGTAATGAATGATTTTGTGTGTTTAGGATTGGATAAGTGATCAATCTTTAATAATTACATGAAATCAGTCTCATTGAATCGTTTGAAGTGAATCATTCAAATGAATCGAATCAGTGAATCGAATCAGTGAATCGAATCAGTGAATCAGTGAATCATTTAGTGAATCAGTGAATCATTTAGTGAATCATACCATTAATCCTGGTACTTAATAATAAATCCCAAACAGCTAAAATGGTATCTTCCAAATTATTATTGATCACTTACCATATTACATAAATCATCTGCACCTTTCTTTGAATTCTTTGGGAGATTGGGCAACTTCAAAGTATCGAAACAGCAGATAGACACCACACACAATTTCAATAATAATGGAGTTTATTATAACAAAGATAATAAAAAAAAAGAAAAGGAAAAAAATTTTGAACAATTTAATAGCAGCAGAATTGAATCTTCTGTAAACAGAGTGGGTGTGTGGTGTGTGTGGTGTGTGTGTGTGTGTAAGAGACTAGCTTAGGAGGCTAATCAGACAAAGAGATGCTAACTAGCATGTGCTTCAAATCTAGCAGACCACATGGTTAGCTTGTAGGCTAATCAGACAAAGGAAAAGCTAGCTACATATACCTTCAGGCCTAGTGTGTAAAAGCTGAAGGCTTTAATTAAAAATAAACATTCAAACAGTCATCCATGGTGCATATGTATATATGGCTTTAAATGTAGGCACAGGAGAATTTGCTATAAAGGTTGAATTGAAGTCAGGACTTATGATTTTTTTTAAAGATGAGATACAGGACCTCGTGTTCAAAACTTAGTATGTGGGGGAAGGGGCCCACATGTCTCCTTGGAGAACAAAGGGAGCTGGCTCTGCTTTCTATTTAAAACACGTGTGAGGCCCAGTGGAGGGAAAAACTATTCCAGCCAGCTAACCCCCTATCTTTTCTAGTATTATCCGATTTACTGAAATCTTAATGAGGTCAGGATATGTGTGAGTAATGAAATTAGAACGTTAAAAGGAAGAGAGAGAGAACATGCAAAAGCTTATGGATTAACCAATTTTAAATCAACAAACAAATGATAGAGAACCAAAATTCAGTGTATACACTTCATTTAACTTCATATAACTTCACATTAAGTGACTGTGGGTGGTAAAAGAGAGCAACTGGACTTGCTTGAAGATTCTTGAAGACGTTTCACCTCTCATCTGAAAGGCTTCTTCAGTTCTGTCTGACTGGTAGGGAGTATCAGGTATTTATCCTCTCATGGATGAAAAGCTCATCTAAGGTGTCGTTGAGTCATCCTGTTGGTGTGGGTCACTGGGGGCTGAATGTGAATGGCCTCGAGAGTCGTTAGGGTGATCAATGGATTGCCCGTTAAGGTGATCAATGGAATGCTGATTCTCTCTGTCCTCCTGTGAGCCACTGAAAACAGCTGGGTTTTGGTGTGCATTCAGTTGTCTGGAAAGTATGCCAAGGACTGCATTGTAGGTGGCTGATAAATTATGTCTTAGGCTACGTTTACATTACGTCAAATCAGTGGATCATCAGATTAATGTTCTTAAAACGATTCGCGTTTACACTAAAACCGTTAGCCGTGCACACAGCAACACCAATACGCGGATACGCTCGGCTCCGCAGGCATCCTGCGCTCCAAATCACTCCGCCCTGAACAGCGAGTGCCCTCTGGAGGGTGCGCACTCCGGCCCTGCACAGCTCGCACAGCGCGCGAGTGAAGTGCACAAGCCACGATTCGGGACTGAGCCGCTGTGTGTGTGATCCCAGCGCACATCACTTACCACTTGCAAGTGGAAGGATGGCAAGCCTAAAGACAATCATAACTACACAATGGGCAGTATTTACATCAGTATTTGCAGTATTTTCATACTTTTATACTCTTTAATGAAAGGTGATACAAGGCGGAAGTCCGCGCCGTTTTTCAGCAGTCGCGTCACATGACCAACGCCAGCGAATCAGGAAGGTGGATGTCACAGTGACGTTGTCCAATGAGACGCCAGCTAGAGCTCAGCACAGCGTATTCGCGTATTCTGAATGTTTACACAGCACCGGAGCTGACACGATCTGGATTGAATACGTGGACGCTGGCGGATTCCCGTTTCCTGGCTTTTCCAGGGGGTTTAATGTAAACGGACAGTGCGTCCGCGAAGAAAACGAGACAGATACGGTCTAATGTAAACGTAGCCTTAGACCCCCACCTCTGTTCAGTGGTGGCCATTCCAGGTTAACAAAAATGGCTTCTTTAACTCCTCGCTCATACCAACGATCCTCTCTGGCTAAAATGCATATGTTGCAATCCTGAAATGAGTGTCCTTTGTTGTTAAGATGAAGGTAGACAGCAGAGTCTTGGCCTGAGGAACTGGCTCTCCTGTGTTGAGCCATACGCCTGTGAAGCGGTTGTTTGGTTTCATCAATATATAAGTCCGTGCATTGCTCACTGCACTGAATTGCATACACCACGTTGTCCTGTTTGTGTCTGGGTATTCTGTCCTTAGGGTGGACCAGTTTCTGCTTCAGGGTGTTACTGGGTCTGAAACGTACCGGAATGTTGTGTTTGTAGAAGATCCTCCTGAGTTTCTCAGATAGACCAGAAATGTAGGGAATGACAATGTTCTTGCATTTGTTCCTGTTATCCTCCTTGTCCGTTATGTTCCTTTTTCTGCTCTTGAAGAAAAACCAGTTGGGATACCCACAGTTCTGAAGTGCTTTCCTGATGTGATTCTGCTCCTTCTCTTTTCCCTCTACCATTGTAGGGATGTTCTGAGCCCTGTGTTGCAAGGTCCTAATGACCCCCAATTTGTGTTCCAGTGGGTGGTGAGAGTCGAAGAGTAGGTACTGGTCCGTGTGTGTGGGTTTCCGGTAGACCTCGATGCTAAGGCTTCTGTCTTGTCTAATGTGTACATCACAATCCAAGAAGGCTAGATTATTCCCACTTACGTCCTCCCGAGTGAAATTGATGTTGATATCCACTGCATTGATGTATTTAGAGAAGGCTTCCACTTCATGGGCTTTGATTTTAACCCAGGTGTCATCCACATATCTGAACCAGTGGCTGGGAGCAACTCCTGAAAAAGTGGTCAAAGATTTATGTTCCACTTCCTCCATGTAAAGATTGGCCACAATAGGGGACACCGGTGAGCCCATGGCACATCCATGCTTCTGTCTGTAGAAACTTTCATTAAACTGGAAATAAGTGGTAGTCAGGCAGAGGTCAAGCAGGGTGCAAATCTGGTCCGTGGTGAGGTTCATTCTATCCAGTAAGGTGTTGTCTTGAAGGAGTCATTTTCTAACAGATTCAATTGCTTCTGTGGTGGGAATGCAGGTGAAAAGAGAAGTGACATCGTAAGAAACCATGGTTTCATCTAAGTCTAGTTTGAGGTCTGCAACTTTAGAAGCAAAATCTTGGGAGTTTTTGACGTGATGAGAGGAACGGCTTCCCCAGGGTACAATCTGTAGTACAGAGATCGGTTGATGGCTTGGTCCTTTTCTAGTTGTTGCAGGCAGCTAACAACTTTCTTTTTGTAACAACTGGTGGGGTCCCGCCTTAAGGTTTCATAGGTGGTTTAGGCCGTAAGGTGAACCCTGAAAAGTCTTTCAGAAACAAGATTCCGCTCCGACATCTCCGAACTACATAATATCCAATTCTTAAAAATGGACGTATTATGAAATGATGTCATCAAAAAGTTCTCACCTTGTAATGCTGTCAATTTTTCGCACGAAGGCTTGAAAAAGCGAACTAATGTCATCGGCGTGGAATGATATTTTGGCACCACGGAATAAGATTTTGCTACAGAACAGGTTCCACGGTTGCTGACGTAGCCCCATTTCGTAAACAAGAGACCAACATGGCAGCTGCCACAGCCTCGTCTAGCAGCAGTGGAGGAGAGGAAAGTTTGGAAATAACGGCAAAAAGGAGAAAACTTCTTGCACATAAGCAGTGCTATATGGATATAGCTTCTGTGAAGCACGGAGTGACCCAGGAATTTACCTTCAAATGGTGGAATACATACCGGGAATACATACCCCCCCTCCGAAGCTGGCCCCTCAACATCGGGCAGCACTAAGAGTCTTAGATCCAGGTCAGCACTCCCTATGTCCAGCTCAGGTCCCGTCCTTCCTGCCCTGTGCATTATATGTAAAAAAAAAACTCAAATTCGTCTTAAAGGGAGGCAAACGACAAAGGGAAGCTCTTTCAAAAGCTGAGACCTTAACAGCAGGTA
Source organism: Neoarius graeffei (assembly GCF_027579695.1). Classification (NCBI taxonomy): domain Eukaryota; kingdom Metazoa; phylum Chordata; class Actinopteri; order Siluriformes; family Ariidae; genus Neoarius; species Neoarius graeffei. The sequence goes on from NC_083585.1 coordinate 71,500,750, forward strand.
AGCAAACCCACACACACACACACACACACACTCACACAAAGGGTCACAATCACTGATCAACCCACCAACCCCCCTGCCCCCACACACACAAAGGGTCACTATCACTGATGACTATCTACAGTGCTATCTCCCTCTGCAAGTGTGTTTGCATGCATGGATGTTATGTTTCAATGTTTGTATGCATGTAACATATGTGTGCCTTTATGTGAATATGCTACTGGCAAACTTAAATTCCTATGTGGTAATAAGCATGTCTTTCTGTCTGGCAAGGCAAGTTGCAGACTGCTGCTGAGACTAAAGATGACCACAGTATTCTGGTACACATTAAGGACAAAGAATGTGTGGCTCTGGAGGTGCAGTACCACAAGAGCTGCTACCAGCAGTACACCAGATTTCTGAATGAGCCTGCTAGACAAGAGAAGGACAAGTAAGCCATGTACTAACTTCTCATACATGACCATAGAATGCTACTTGCTACTGTTCAATGTGAAGACAATTAGTCACAGCACTGTGTGTGTGTGTCTTCCCCCCCCCCTCTCTTTCTCTGTCACTGACACCTAGGTCATTGCGTGGATGCTGACCCCTGCCTTTTTGCACCGTGCCACAGGACTTGTATGTATATATATATATATATATATATATATATATATATATATATATATATATATATATATATATATATATATATATATATATATATATATATATAGTGTATATATAAATTTGCATTTGTAATGTGTATATATCACTGTTTTGTTGTTTACATTTTCTATTAAAGTTTGCAATTTGCCACATAGTTCTGTTGTGTGATGTATGATGACTCAGTCTTGCATCTTCTTTGTTGCCGCTGCTGCAGGTGCATAGTGCTGCCTAGTGCGTTTACCTACCTCTACTGTGCCGCTGCATAGGTAGTGAATACTTGAATCCCTGCCATTGTGCCTCTGAACTGAGCAATAGAACTACAATATTATATATAGGTTGTATTATTATTATTGTGTATTATTATTCCTATGGACTCTTCTCCTTCCTGCACAATTTCTTAAATCTTGATCTGAAATCACACGCATTGCCTATATATTATATATGCCATATGGCTAATCCATGGTGTGTATAGCCCACAATGACGAGTCAATACTCTATTCCATTACTGCCTGTGGTCTGTTTTTCAAGCAAATTGTTTTATGGTTGATCAGTACTTTATAGTTAATAACCTAAGAGAATGAATACATGAATGGTCCTAGTCATAGACCATTACACCATATTTTGTACTATAATAATGGTGATAATAAAAATTATTTTTATTCTAATAATATAAACACTTCAATATACCACATATATGCAATATTGTCTTAGTGATGTATTTAAAGCACTATTTAGGACTTAGAAGACATTTCACCCACTTTGGAGGGTGTTTGAGACTTTTTCTACTAATGTGACTAATTACGCAAGCTGTCAGCTGATCTGTGGTCAAAAATTGGCAATGCGATTGGTCCAGACCAGTCACGTGATGTCCCGACACGTCATTTTTAGAGGAAAATAGTTCGCCACGCGATCGCTCGGTGCGAGGAATTGACAGGATTATAAGGTGAGAACTTTTTTCGCCACACTTTCTAGTACTCATTCTTAATTTTAAAATAAATATTTCGTAGTTCGGAGACATCGGAGCGAGATGAAACGAAAACGGGGTTCACCTTACGGCCTAGTTGTGTCGCTGAGGAGACTGGTCATCTTTGAGTGGTAGTCCACTGTGTTTAGCACCACTGTGCATCTCCCTTTGTCAGCAGGAAGGATGGTGATGTCCCAGTCTCTTTGAAGCAATGTAAGAGCCCTCCTTTCTTGGCTGGTGAGGTTGGAGGGGGGTGCTTTTGCACCGGACAGAGCAGCTGATACCTTCAGTCTAAGTTGTTCTGCCTCTGTGTTGGTCAGATTGTTGTTTCTGATGGCTGACTCTGTGGCTGTGATTAGATCTACCACTGGTATCCGCTCTGGTGAAACTGCAAAGTTAAGTCCCTTGGATAAAACATCTTTCTCTGGTTGGGTGAGTACCCTGTCAGATAAGTTCTTCACCCATTTCTCTTCTATGTCCGGTTGTGTAGCCTGGTCAGATTTCTTCCTCCAAGTCAGCACTTCTGTCTTCCTGGAGGAGGTGGTTTTAGACAGCAATGTTTGGAATTTGCGTATCTATCGTTCCTTGCCTTTGGTATGTTGTGAAATCTGTGCCTTCTCCGCGAAATCAGAGACTCATTCCAAAACTTCACTGGGAAGAAGTACTGCCAACTCTTCAAACATCAGTTCAGTCTTGTTCTGGAGAGCATCGATGGTGAAATGCACTTGTCTCACTCTCTCATTGAGAAGCTGCTTCTGGGCTTTCTGTAGGATTATTTCAGCTCTGTGTCCTTTGACCGTTGAATGCAGGTGTAGGCTAGTGGGGATAATGTTGGATTGTCGGCATCTCAGGTTGAAACGCAGGTGGTTCCTGTAGTCTGCCAGTTTTCTGGAAGTCCTCTCATACTCCCGCACCAGTCGAAGGGTTCTCATCCCAAAGTGCATGGAAACATGTCTGTGAAGATTCTCAGTCATCCAGGTCATAGTAACTGTGGGTGGTAAAAGAGAGCAACTGGACTTGCTTGAAGATTCTTGAAGACATTTCACCTCTCATCCGAAAGGCTTCTTCAGTTCTGTCTGACTGGTAGGGAGTATCAGGTATTTATCCTCTCATGGATGAAAAGCTCATCTAAGGTGTCGTTGAGTCATCCTGTTGGTGTGGGTCACTGGGGGCTGAATGTGAATGGCCTCGAGAGTCGTTAGGGTGATCAATGGATTGCCAGTTAAGGTGATCAATGGAATGCTGATTCTCTCTGTCCTCCTGTGAGCCACTGAAAACAGCTGGGTTTTGGTGTGCATTCAGTTGTCTGGGAAGTATGCCAAGGACTGCATTGTAGGTGGCTGATAAATTATGTCTTAGACCCCCACCTCTGTTCAGTGATGGCCATTACATTTCACCATCGATGCTCTCCAGAACAAGACTGAACTGATGTTTGAAGAGTTGGCAGTACTTCTTCCCAGTGAAGTTTTGGAATGAGTCTCTGATTTCGCGGAGAAGGCACAGATTTCACAACATACCAAAGGCAAGGAACGACAGATATGCAAATTCCAAACATTGCTGTCTAAAACCACCTCCTCTAGGAAGACAGAAGTGCTGACTTGGAGGAAGAAATCTGACCAGGCTACACAACCGGACATAGAAGAGAAATGGGTGAAGAACTTATCTGACAGGGTACTCACCCAACCAGAGAAAGATGTTTTATCCAAGGGACTTAACTTTGCAGTTTCACCAGAGCGGATACCAGTGGTAGATCTAATCACAGCCACAGAGTCAGCCATCAGAAACAACAATCTGACCAACACAGAGGCAGAACAACTTAGACTGAAGGTATCAGCTGCTCTGTCCGGTGCAAAAGCACCCCCCTCCAACCTCACCAGCCAAGAAAGGAGGGCTCTTACATTGCTTCAAAGAGACCGGGACATCACCATCCTTCCTGCTGACAAAGGGAGATGCACAGTGGTGCTAAACACAGCGGACTACCACTCAAAGATGACCAGTCTCCTCAGCGACACAACCACCTATGAAACCTTAAGGCGGGACCCCACCAGTTGTTACAAAAAGAAAGTTGTTAGCTGCCTGCAACAACTAGAAAAGGACCAAGCCATCAACTGATCTCTGTACTGCAGATTGTACCCTGGGGAAGCCGTTCCTCTCATATACGGACTCCCCAAGATTCACAAGGAAGGAGCTCCACTCAGACCTATCATCAGCAGTATAAACTCTGTCACCTATAACACTGCCAAACACCTAGCCACCATCCTGGCTCCTCTTGTTGGGAATACGCTACATCACGTCAAAAACTCCCAAGATTTTGCTTCTAAAGTTGCAGACCTCAAACTAGACTTAGATGAAACCATGGTTTCTTACGATGTCACTTCTCTTTTCACCTGCATTCCCACCACAGAAGCAATTGAATCTGTTAGAAAATGACTCCTTCAAGACAACACCTTACTGGATAGAATGAACCTCACCACGGACCAGATTTGCACCCTGCTTGACCTCTGCCTGACTACCACTTATTTCCAGTTTAATGAAAGTTTCTACAGACAGAAGCATGGATGTGCCATTGGCTCACCAGTGTCCCCTATTGTGGCCAATCTTTACATGGAGGAAGTGGAACATAAAGCTTTGACCACTTTTTCAGGAGTTGCTCCCAGCCACTGGTTCAGATATGTGGATGACACCTGGGTTAAAATCAAAGCCCATGAAGTGGAAGCCTTCTCTAAACACATCAATGCAGTGGATATCAACATCAATTTCACTCGGGAGGATGTAAGTGGGAATAATCTAGCCTTCTTGGATTGTGATGTACACATTAGACAAGACAGAAGCCTTAGCATCGAGGTCTACCGGAAACCCACACACACGGACCAGTACCTACTCTTCGACTCTCACCACCCACTGGAACACAAATTGGGGGTCATTAGGACCTTGCAACACAGGGCTCAGAACATCCCTACAACAGTAGAGGGAAAAGAGAAGGAGCAGAATCACATCAGGAAAGCACTTCAGAACTGTGGGTATCCCAACTGGTTTTTCTTCAAGAGCAGAAAAAGGAACATAACGGACAAGGAGGATAACAGGAACAAACGCAAGAACATTGTCATTCCCTACATTTCTGGTCTATCTGAGAAACTCAGGAGGATCTTCTACAAACACAACATTCCGGTACGTTTCAGACCCAGTAACACCCTGAAGCAGAAACTGGTCCACCCTAAGGACAGAATACCCAGACACAAACAGGACAACGTGGTGTATGCAATTCAGTGCAGTGAGCAATGCACGGACTCGTATATTGGTGAAACCAAACAACCGCTTCACAGGTGTATGGCTCAACACAGGAGAGCCAGTTCCTCAGGCCAAGACTCTGCTGTCTACCTTCATCTTAACAACAAAGGACACTCATTTCAGGATTGCAACATACGCATTTTAGCCAGAGAGGATCATTGGTATGAGCGAGGAGTTAAAGAAGCCATTTTTGTTAACCTGAAACGGCCATCACTGAACAGGGGTGGGGTTCTAAGACATAATTTATCAGCCACCTACAATGCAGTCCTTGGCATACTTCCCAGACAACTGAATGCACACCAAAACCCAGCTGTTTTCAGTGGCTCACAGGAGGACAGAGAGAATCAGCATTCCATTGATCACATTAACGGGCAATCCATTGATCACCCTAACGACTCTCGAGGCCATTCACATTCAGCCCCCAGTGACCCACACCAACAGGATGACTCAACGACACCTTAGATGAGCTTTTCATCCATGAGAGGATAAATACCTGATACTCCCTACCAGTCAGACAGAACTGAAGAAGCCTTTCGGATGAGTGGTGAAACATCTTCAAGAATCTTCAAGCAAGTCCAGTTGCTCTCTTTTACCACCCACAGTTACTATGACCTGGATGACTGAGAATCTTCACAGACATGTTCACATTAAGTGAATAACTAATTCCTAAGACTTAAACTTCTGCCCAATGCCAGTCTTACTGCAAAAAGTCTCGTCTTCTGTAGAAAGCACAGTCTCTCTGTAGAAATGGCAGGCTGAGGAGGTTGGAAGCGCTTCGGTGGAGAAGAAGATTTTCTTTGAAGAGGTTTCGTAGCTCGTGAGAAGAAAGCTCTGATCAGACAGGGTTAAGACAGTCCAGCCTCTCCCAACACCAATAAAACTGCCTATTTGGTTGCAGTCTAGTACGTACTGAAAGAATAACTGAAAACCGGTTTATAACTCGCTTGAGTTAAAAATCGCATGTTTCCGAAGTCTACTGTGATCAAGAGTAGACAGGAGGAGGAAAACGTGCTGTTTAGACATCTGATGGTGAGTACTCTTTATTCGGTCTGTCTCGCTTAGAGTCAGACACGAAAGAGCACGAGATGGCGGATTTCCAAGTCCTTTGGAATGCTGAAAGATGTGATGTAAGTGATCCCGCCCAGGCGTGACATAGTCAACATGGAAGTTGGCTGGGAGTTGTAGTTCTTAGACACAAGATGGCACATGATCCCTACAATAGTAATGAGATGCCATGGTAGTTATCATGGTTGCTGCGGTCACCCTTGTGCTTGTATATGGTTGTGATGATGGAATCTTTCAACTCTTGGGGGATCACTCCCTCCTCCCAACACCTGCAGAGCAACTGATGGAGAGCATTGAGCAGCTTGCTCCCACCACATTTAAATACCTCAGCCAGAATGCCATCTAGTCCCGGAGTCTTGCCAGATGATATGTCATTAATGGCTTTGGAGAGCTCTTCTTTGGTGAGGACATCATTCAACTCAAGCAGTCTAGGAAGCTTCTCAATCTGGTCTAAAGCAGAAGTTGAAACAAGGTTTTCGCGGCCATAGAGCTTGGAGAAGTACTCCACCCAACTCTCCATCTGCTTGGATTTGTCACTGATGACCTCGCAGTGGATAACTTCAATGAAGCACACTTGTCTCCCTGTGGCCTTCCTGATGCCCTCGAACCTAACCCTGATATTCCCGGTATCTGCAGCTGACTGAATCTCAACACAGAGACTCATCCAGTAGTTGTTAGTACAGGTCTTGCATTCTTCCTTTGCGTGGCTCCTGGCCCTGCGAAGTGCTTCCAGAGTGCTTGATGTGTTCCCAGTGGCCTTTGATATTCAGCTCCTGAAAATCCTTGAGTTTATCACTTAGGATGTTGTTCAAGTGTGAGGCGTTCTCGGGAATGGCGGTGGCAGTGGTATTGATGCGAGGTTTGACAGGATGCTCAGCATAGTGCAATTTCTTTGGGTGAATCTGGACCTTGGTGCAGACAAGGGAGTGATCAGTGTCACGATCAGCACTGTGGTATGCTCTCGTGTTGTGAAAGCTGTTAAGGTGCTCATGGCAAGAGATGATAAGGTTCAGTTGATGCCAATGTTTGGATCTAGGGTGCATCCATGAGAACCTGTGATGCATCTTCACGGCAAAGAAAGTGTTTGTAATGCAGAGATCATGGTAAGTGCAGAGCTCCAGTAGTCATTGGCCATTCTCGTTGCATTTTCCAACTCCAAAATGCCCAAGGCAGATGGGCCAAGACCCTTGGTCATCACCCACTCTTGCATTAAAGTCACCAAGAAGAATCAGTGCTTCATTCTTTGGGATACACTTGATAGCTTCATCGAGTTGGCTGTAGAAAGCGTCCTTAGCATTGGAGCTGGAGGTCAGAGTTGGAGCATAGACAGAGAGCAAGTTAATGATGCCTGATTGAGTGTTTAGTCTCATGCTCATGAATCGCTCTGAGTTGGTTGGACCTGGCTCCACCATCTGAATTAGCTTATTGCTAATAGCAAATCTGACTCCATCTTCTCTGGGATCATTTTCATCTTTGCCTTGCCAGAAAAGCGTGAACTCCTTTTCCTTGAGGCTTCCAGAACCTGCAAGGCAAGTTTCCTGTAAAGCAATGCTGTCGACATTAAGTCTTTCCAGTTCTCTGCTGATGACAGCTGTCTTGCCAAGTCCATCAGTGTCACGTATGTCCTTGGTCAGACCGGTAAGCATCGTTCAGACATTCCAGCTCCCAAGAGTGAGAGCTGGCCTTCTTTTTGTGAGTCTAGGATTCTTAGGTGAGTCACAGTCCATTTGTCAATCTGTTTTCCAAACTTATCATCACACTAATAATCTTTCCTGAGACAGCTTCTCTTTTTAAGGAACCTCCACTCATCTTCTCCAGATGGGACAAAAAGACCTACTTGTCAGGAGTTAATTAAAATGATCAGGTGAACAGAACCTGTGGCACTCTAGCATGCAACCAGTGTAGATGTTCCACATGTAAATTTATTAACACAGCCACTAAAATCACAAGCCCAAAACCTAAAATCATGAGTAAAACTTCAAAGAGATTATTAACAGTGAACTTTCAGAGGTTTTGCTACAGAGAAAGCTAGCAGAGTAGCAGTCCCATGATTTCAAAACAAAAACAACAAACTGGATTCTGAATGAGTGAGTTGCCCCTTTAAATGGTGAGGTGTACAGTATGAACAAAACAGGGGACATAACTGTTTCTTGTGGAGCTCCTGTGGTGCTCACCACCTTGTTCACAGTTCAGTTAGGACCACTTTCATCAAAGGAACTTTTTTAAAATTGCAACAAGTCATAGTTGGTGGCGTGGCTCTGTTCTGGGACCTCCCTGCCTTTCCACATGCACATGTGGAAAGCCTTGAGGCAGGGAAAGCACACCTCCCTGTCCTTCCATGTGCCTACATGGAAAGGCTAAAGCAAAGAGAGCAGCAGCAAAGACCCCCGAAACTACCACACCAGGCAGATCTCCCTGGCCTTCCATGTGCTTCCATGGAAGAGCTATATAAGTAGGAAGCAAGTTAAACTAAGATGAAATGCAGTAAGGCAAGTTGAAGCTTCACATATTGCTAGTTAAGGTAACATATTGTAACCGAGCGTTGGTACTTATCTTATAAACAGAGTTTTGTAATAACTGAGGAGACACACGTTCGGAGGGAGACACAGATCTTCATCCGTTTATTAGAACTCTTTCCCACCATTCCAACTCACCCACACAGATCTCGCGAGAGCATTAATACATGGCAGTCCTATGGAAAGTCCCCGAGGGGATAACATGCATTTTAAAGCTCATATTAAATCTGCTACAATATCTAGTAAGTTTATACAGAGAGCCAGAGCAGTTATGCAATAACATTTATTGTATGGGCCAGCAGATCACATTGCACTCATAGCTTTTTGAGCATTTAGGATGGCTTTAGTCTTGGGCTGGACGTAACGTTCATAATCTGATGATAACCATTGACCCATAGCCTTGAGCATTGAAACCGGAGTTATAGATGCTGCTGTTGTTGCTGCTCCTATGTGAAGAGAATGAACAGTGTAGTGTTCGGGTGAGAGCCCACAGGATTGGCAGAGGAAGCAAAGGTGAGCAGCAACTAAGCTTGCACTTGGACTTGCAACACCAATTACTTATACAGGAAGGGACAGAGTAGGCTATACTTCCTAAGGAGGCTGGTGTCCTTTAACATCTGCAGGAAACTCCTGTGGATGTTCTATCAGTCTGTGGTCACCAGTGTCCTGTTTTATACCGTGGTGTGCTGAGGGGGCAGCACATCCAAGAAGGACACATCCAGACTAGACAAACTGATCAGGCAGGCCGGCTCTGTGGTCGGCATGAAGCTGGACTCTCTGGTGACAGTGGCAGAGAAGAAGTCTATGGACAAACCATTGAACATCATGGACGATGCCAGTCACCCTCTGCACACCGTCATCAGCAACCAGATTAGATTAGATTAGATTAGATTAGATTAGATTAGATTAGATTAGATTAGATTAGATTAGATTAGATTAGATTAGATTAGATTAGATTAGATAAAACTTTATTGATCCCTTTGGGCGGGTTCCCTCAGGGAAATTAAGATTCCAGCAGCATCATTACAGATAAACAGAGAAAAGAAATAGAGAAAACTTCTAGATAAATTAAAATAAATTAAGTATTTACATATACAAATATAAAAAGAATAAGATATGGGGAAGGGGGGAAGGGGAAAAAAGGTGAGGAGAGGGGGGTGGCAGAAGAGAGATTGCACATTATATTGCACATTGTCCGGTATTGCTTATTGTTAGGCTAGGCTACTACTCCTTCCCATCCTCTGTCCTCCAGTTACCCCTCCTCCCCCCCAGAGAGGAGTTGTACAGTCTGATGGCATGAGGGACAAAGGAGTTTTTAAGTCTGTTCGTCCTGCACTTGGGAAGGAGCATTCTGTCACTGAACAGGCTCCTCTGGTTGCTGATGACGGTGTGCAGAGGGTGACTGGCATCGTCCATGATGTTCAATAGTTTGTCCATAGACCTCTTCTCTGCCACCATCACTAGAGAGTCCAGCTTCATGCCGACCACAGAGCCGGCCCACCTGATCAGTTTGTCCAGCCTGGATGTGTCCTTCTTGGATGTGCTGCCCCCCCAGCACACCACGGTGTAAAACAGAACACTGGCAACCACAGACTGATAGAACATCCATAGGAGTTTCCTGCAGATTAGGGATGAGCGAGTACAGTATTATCTGTATCTGTATCTGTTAACCATATGAATTATCTGTATCCGTATCCGTACTCGGAGTGGGCGGGGCCTAACCCGGAAGTGGTCGGGATTTAACCCGGAAGTGGGTCTGGTTGTCTTGAAACGGGCAGGGCTTTAACCAGTATGTTATTTTAAGCATGCGATTGATATGGGTTGATCAGAAATTGTTATATTTATTGATGATTAGAAACTATTTACAGGACAGCATCAGCATTGAGCTTCAGATCAATGGTTTTGATCACGATATCAAACGAACTATTTACAGAGCAAGTTTTGCAACAATGAATACAACACATGCGGTTGCAATTATGAAATGAAATGTAATGAACAAGAGTTTTCATACTCAACATAACTTTTTCTTTTTTTAACTTTTAATTTTTTATGATCAGTGTGATTTTTTTTGGTTCTTTTTTTTTTATTTCCACACCAGGTGTGTGTGTGTGTGTGTGTGTGTGTAGCTTAATTTGTAATATTATTCATACCACTACTACCTAGAAAGTGTCAGACACTCAGTGCGTGAAGTAAAATAAAACTGGTTAGAGCCAACTGACAGTTTAAAAAAAAAAAATTCAGACGACCGGCAGAGAGAGGGAGAGAGAGCGAGAGTGTGTGTGTGTAGCTTAATTTGTAATACTTATACCACTACTACCTTTATTTTTACATGAATTACAGCAAGAAAATGTCAGACACTCAATGCGTGAAGTAAAAAAAAAATGTTTTTAACCGACGGTTAAAAAAAGGAAAAAAAAATCTCCGACAGGCAGAGACGCAACGCGAGTCACTTTCTACCAAGCACCACATCTGAATGAACCCACGTTTACCAGAACTCTACTGGTTATAAGTATATCCATCTTTCCTTCAGTCTTGACCAGCTTTCCTGTCCCTGCAGATGACAAACATCCCCACAGCATGACACTGCCACCACCATACTTCACTGTAGGAATGGTGTTCTCAGGGTGTTGGGAAGTGTTGGGTTTGTGCCACACATGGTGTTTCCAATGATGGCCAAAACGTTCAATTTTAGTCTCATCTGACCAGAGAATCTTCTTCCATGTGTTTGGGGAGTCTGCCACATGCTGATGGGCAAACTCCAAATGTGTTTTCATATTTTTTTCTTTAAGCAATGTTTTTTTCTGGCCACTCTTCCATGAAGCCCCACTCTGTGGAGTGTATGACTTAAAGTGGTCCTATGGACAGATACTCCCGTCTCCACTGTGGATCTTTGCAGCTCCTTCAGTGTTGTCTTTAGTGTCTTTGTTGCATCTCTGATTAATGCCCTCCTTGCCTGGTCTGTGAATTTTAATGAGCGGGGCCTTCTCTTGTCAGGTTTGTAGTGGTGCCATATTCTTTCCATTTTGCTATAATGGATTTAATGGTGCTCTGTGGGATAGTCAAAGTTTGGGATTTTTTTTTTTTATAACCCAAACCTGATCTATACTTCTCCACAACTTTGTCTCTGACCTGTTTGGAGGCTCCTTGGTTTTCATCTTATTTACTGTTTGTGTCACAATAAAATTAAAACAAAAAACAATTTATACCTTTAAAGTGGTAGGCATGTTGTGTAAATCAAATGGTGCCAACCCCCCAAAAATGCATTTTAATTCCAGCTTGTATTGCAACAAAACAGGACAAACACCAAGGGGGATGAATACTTTTGCAAGACACTGTATATATAGTCAGGGCATCTTGGCAGATGATGCCATCCATGAGTGGTGTAGAGTGTGGGTTGATCCTGATTGGCAGCTGTTGCTTGTCTGTGGGTGCATCACTCCTCTTGTAGCAGCTGTCAGCTTTGTTGCACTGCTGTAAAACCCTGGTGAACTATGCTGCGCCATCCTTTGCTATCTTGGGCCAAGTGCTCAAAGTTAGGCCGAATCCCATTTCACCCCTTGGACCAACCCCTTGGCCCTTCCCCTCCATTTTGCGCGTTCACATGAAGGGGTAGGGGTATCCCAATCCCAGTTAACGCGGAGGGGTAGGGGAAGGGGTAGGGCTTCTGTACCCCTCCAAACGGAGATTTTCCTGGAGCTGACTCCGAACGAAGGGGTTTGAGTGATTTCCCACAATGCCATGTGGATTTCAGCGAGATTTCATGCGGATTTCAGAAAGATGGCGGTTCCCGCGGCGAAAGATTGTCATAAATGTATTTTCTCCATTATTTACGTGTTTTAAGTTGTTATCCAGAGGAAACACGCCGCTTGATTCGCTTTCGAGCTGAGAATGAGCAGCGATTTCTGAAATCCAAGCTGCTGCTAAAAAGCTTTGGGAGTGAGTATTGTTTTCGGTTGCTTGACTGCGTACGTTTTGTTCTGTTATTCTCGCTTTTATTGTTTACATGAGTGTTCTGACACCTCATTCTGTCGGATGTGGTGCACGAAGCACCAAAGATATCCCATTCAGTGGTGTTAGTTAACAAATCACACCCTGCCAGCAGAGATTTCTGGCTCTGACTGTAGCGGCTGGTCGCAGCCAATGACGCATTTGGTTGCGTTTTGCTAACGTAAACGCTGACGGAGGTACGCGATGACGTATGCGATCGTTGAAGGGCTATCCCAATACGTAAGGGTTGAATTTCAAGCCCTATCCCTTGTAGCTCAGTTTCAAGGGGAAGGGCCAAGGGGAAGGCGGAGGGGAAGGGGGAGGGGTAGGGGTAGAAATTAGAATTGGGATTGGGCCTTAGAAATGGGCTTTGTTTACCGCTCCTTTTATCAGTTCCTCCCCAGGAATGGGGCAGGCAGTGTGTCCCTAAAAAGGGCTGCTCAGTCACCCATGCAGGACCTCTGTTAGCTGCCATTTGCCTTTCAGCTGGCTGTGGCCATCACACAAGGGCTGCCAATGTGCAGGATTTAGACTGACAGCTCCCAGCATGTCAACCCTGCTGCCTTCATCCTCTTCCCATCATCACTGGACTTTCATAGAAGACTGCACAAGGCTTTTATGGACACGAAGGCTTTGTGCAGAGGCCAACTTGCCTCTCTGGACTGGAGTACTCTGATTCCAGTGGAGAGAAGGGAGTGCTATACAGCTGGAGAGGTCCACAGCTTCCCCGCAGTGCTTTGCAAGCGAAGTAATTGATCCTTGACTTTTCCTGATTAAATCACAGAATTCTGTCAAACATCAGGGTCCTACAGCCAGAAGGAGTACTGAAGATTGTAACTCTTGTTGCCTGTAGGTCCATACATCCACCGCTGCTGTCCAATGTCTGGATTTTTTGCAGAGTTTACTCTCTGGAGGATGGCCGTCGGCTCACAAGGAGCTCATCTGCCCTTTGACAGGTTTTGATTTTAGTCCTGCAAGGTATTCTCATACCCTCCACACTTAGTGAGAGCCAAGTGGGGGAGTCAGTTGAGTTGCTGACTGTTCAACCATAGAACTGGTGGTACTGGTTTACATGTTACCAGTAGTAGGCTAAAAGCCTGACCTGACCAGATATATACCCCTTGCACATGACGTCACACATCACATGATAATTTCTGCTGGGGGACAACCAGACACTGTCTTTCCTGAAAGCAAGGCTTTATCTGTCTTAAATATGGTTCAATTTTGTGTTGTTTTTGGTTGTTCCAATTGCTCAAATTGACAAAAAAAAAGGTATTATTGTCTCCTTGGAACTTTGTCTCGAACTTCTGATTGTGACTTAGGAACTTGACTTGGGCATTTCTTTAGAAAAGAAATATCTCTGATCCGGGAATAGGAGACTTTTTTCACAGCAGTAGGAAGAACCCAGTATGCCTTTTTATCTGTAACTGTCAGTGAATCCCTTTGTTTCACTCCAGTTTCGATTGTGTTGTATTGTGATGTGATGTGTTGTGTGGTGTTGTGTTTTATTTTCTTGTGTTGTGTTTTGTTGTTATATTTTGTTGTGTTTTATTGTATTGTGTTTTGTTGTGTGGTGTTCTTTGTGTTGTGTTATGTTTTGTTGTTGTGTTGTATTGTATTTTGTTGTGTTGTATTGTGTTATGCTGTGGTTTGTTGTATTGTATTGTGTGGTGTTGTGTTTTATTGTGTTGTGTTGTATTGTATTTTGTTGTGTTTTATTGTATTGTACTGTATTTTGTTGTTGTATTGTGTGATGTTGTTTTTTGTTGTACTGTATTGTATTTTATTGTGTTGCGTTTTATTGTGTTGTGTGATTTTTTTGTGTTGTATTGTATTGTATCGTGTTGTATTTTGTTGTATTGTATTGTATCATATTGCATTTTGTTGTGTTGTGTTTTATTGTGTTGTATTTTGTTGTGTTGTATTGTGCTGTGTAATGTTTTGTGTTGTATTGTATTGTATTTTGTTGTGTTGTGTTGTATTGTACTGTATGGTATCGTATTGTATTTTGTTTTGTTGTATTGTATTTAGTTTTGTTGTGTTGTATTTTGTTGTATTGTATTGTATCGTATTTTGTTGTGTTGTATTGTATTTTGTTGTATTGTATCGTATTTTGTTGTGTTGTATTGTATTTTATTGTGTTGTATTGTATTTTGTTTTGTTGTATTGTATTGTGTGGTGTTGTATTTTATTGTGTTGTATTGTATTTTGTTGTGTTTTATTGTGTTGGACTGTATTTTGTTGTGTTGTATTGTGTTGTGTGATGTTGTTTTGTGTTGTATTGTATTGTGTTGTGCTTTACTGTGTTGTTTTATTTTATTGTATTGTATTTTGTCGAGTTGTGTTGTGTTGTATTGTATCGTGTTGTATTTTGTTGCATTGTATTGTATCATATTGTATTTTGTTGTGTTGTGTTTTATTGTGCTGTGTTGTGTTGTATTGTATTTTGTTGTGTTGTATTGTGTTATGTGATGTTTTGTGTTGTATTATATTTTGTTGTGTTGTGTTTTATTGTGTTGTGTTGTATTTTGTTTTATTGTATCATATTGTATCTTGTGTTGTATTGTATTGTATTTGTTGTGTTGTATTTTGTTGTATTGTGTTTTATTCTGTTGTGTGGTATTGTATTTTGTTGTGTTTTATTGTATTGTATTTTGTTGTATTGTGTCACATTTTGTTGTATTGTTTTGTATCGTATTTTGTTCTGTTGTGCTGTATTGTATTTTATTTTTTGTGTTGTATTGTATTGTATTTTATTGTGTTGTATTGTATTGTATTTTGTTGTGTTGTATTTTGTTGTATTCTATTGCAGGGGTTTTCAAAGTGTGGGAGAGTCAGCCCCCCCTCAGAGAGCAAATAAACAACAGCGCCCCCCTCACAATTTTTGTTGTTGCTATACTTAATGTTCCATTCGTATTTTTAAAAAATGGTTGTTGTACACATTTTTATTTTTTTCTTTTTCACATTTTAAACATCTGTGCTTTTTAAAACATCTTGTTTTACACATTTGAAACATCTCATAGCATCGTTAGCTAGCACCTCTTGGCAGACAACACACTGTGGCAGTGGAGCATCTTCAGATCCAGTCCATGAAAATCCAAACTTTAAATAATCGTGGTCATACCAGTACTTCCTTCTTTTTTCAGTCCCCCCAGGATTCCGTGGGCCTTTTTTGTGATTGTTGCGGGCTAAAATGTCTGATGTTGCGGGGGGTTTTCCAAAAAATTGCGATGAAAGTTGCGGTGTTTTTTAGGTTTTTGTTGCGATTACATTGCGGGAGGAAGTGAAAGAGAAATTGTTGCGATTTTCTTTTTGTGATTAAAATTGAGCGATATGTTAAATATTAAGTTATTACTGAAAAACTATTGATTAAAAAAACCAAAGACACTGAGAAATGGTCCTATAAACAACTTTACCAATATAAAAGATGACCAGGACTACAAAAATGCAGAAAAATAGGCTTTACTTATCCAAATGCACCTGTTGGTTCAAAAGTTAAAGTGCATAGAACCTCACAGCACAACATGAAGTTACCTTAAAATATAATATAAATGCCTCAGCTTTCATGTAAGAAATAAAAACTATTAATACTAGTACTGTGTGCAGGCAGTCTCTCCTGAAGACTAAATTAAACAATAATTATAAACTAATAAAATAAATGTCTCAGGCTTCATAGAAGAAAAAAAAACAATTTGAACAGAATCTCACAGTATGATGCTGAAGCTGCCTAAACAATGGAAAATAAAATAGCATTTTGGCAAAAATGTTGGCATCCATTAATTTCTTGTATTAAGTAAAAAAAAATAATGTAAAGTGCACACAGTCCTTCACTGTAAACACAACACACTTTCAGTAACAGAATTTAAGCCTATATAAACATTGTCTCGCACATGCAGTGTTGCCAGATACTGCTGACGTTTTCCAGTCCAAAATATGTTCAAAACCCACCAAAATGCACTTGAAACCACCCAATCTGGCAACACTGCGCGCATGCTGCTTCTCTTGAACATATACACGGAAGTAAGGCAGAAGGTAGTTTGTCGATGTCACCCAAGACGACGCCAACGATTGGTCAAATTTGCGGGAAGGTTGCGGTGATTGGATATAATTGCAACACCGCCCTGAATTTGCGGGGATTGGTTGAATTTGCAAATCGCAACATTGCGAAATCCTGGAGGCTCCGGTTTTTTGCTTGGCCCAGACTCTGTCTCCTCACTCACTGTAGCTTTAGGTACTAAAAATCGATCCATTTTGTCTCTGGCAAAGGCTAGCTGAAGTTCGCTAAATGTCCGCAATAGTAACTTATTCTGGTTTATGTTTCCTCACGTTGCGCCCCCCCCCGAAGAACTCTAGCGCCCCCCAGGGGATGCGCGCCCCACACTTTGAAAAGCCCTGATCTATTGTATTGTATTGTGTTGTATTTTGTTGTACTGTATTTTGTTGTATTGTATTTTTTGTTGTGTTGTATTGTTTTATATTTTGTTGTATTGTGTTATATTGTGTTTTGTTGTGTTGTATTGTATTGTGTGGTGTTGTTTTATTGTGTTGTGTTGTATTGTATTGTATTTCGTTGTATTGTATTTTGTTTTGTTGTGTTTTATTGTGTTATACTGTATTTTCTTGTGTTGTATTGTGTGATGTTGTTTTGTGTTGTCGAATTGTATTGTATTTTACTGTGTTGTGTTTTGTGTTGTGTTGTATTTTACTGTATTGTATTTTGTTGTGTTGTCTTCTGTTGTATTGTGTGATGTGTTGTATTTTGTTGTGTTGTATTGTATTGTGTTGTATTTTGTAGTGTTGTATTGTATTTCGTTGTCGTGTTTTGTTGTGTTGCATTGTATTTTGTTGTGTTGAATTGTGTTGCATTTTGTTTTATTGTAATGTAATTTGTTTTGTTGTGTTGTATTGTGTTGTATTTTGTTTTATTGTATTGTAATTTGTTTTATTGTGTTGTATTGTATTGTGTTTTGTTGTGTTGTATTGTATTTTGTTGTGTTGTATTTTGTTGTATTGTGTTGTATTTTGTTGTATTGTATTGTATTTTGTTTTGTTGTGTTGTATTTTGTTGTATTGTATTGTTGTATTTTGTTGTATTTAGTTTTGTGTTGTATTGTATTTTTTTGTTGTGTTGTGTTGAATTTTGTTGTATTTTGTTTTGTTGTGTTGTATTTAGTTCTGTTGTGTTGTATTGTATTTTTTGTTGTGTTGTGTTGTATTTTGTTGTGTTGTATTTTGTTTTGTTGTGTTGTATTTTGTTGTATTGTTTTGTGTTGTATTTTGTTGTGTTGTATTTTGTTTTGTTGTGTTGTATGGTGTTGTATTTTGTTGTGTTGTATTTTGTTTTGTTGTGTTGTATTTTGTTTTGTTGTGTTGTAGTGTTGTATTTAGTTGTATTGTGGTGTATTGTGTTGTATTTTGTGGTGTTGTATTTTTGTTGTATTGTGTTGTATTTTGTTTTGTTGTATTTTGTTGTATTTTGTTTTGTTGTATTTTGTTGTGTTGTATTGTGTCGTATTTTGTTGTGTTGTATTGTGTTGTATTTTGTTTTGTTGTATTTTGTTGTGTTGTATTGTGTCGTATTTTGTTGTGTTGTATTGTGTTGTATTTTGTTTTGTTGTATTTTGTTGTGTTGTATTGTGTTGTATTTTGTTTTGTTGTATTTTGTTGTGTTGTATTGTGTTGTATTTTGTTGTGCTGTATTGTGTTGTTGTTTTTTGTTGTATTGTGTTGTATTTTGGTGTGTTGTATTTTGTTTTGTTGTGTTTTGTTGTATTTTGTTTTGTTGTGTTGTAGTGTTGTATTTAGTTGTATTGTGTTGTATTGTGTTGTTTTTGTTGTATTGTGTTGCATTTTGTTGTGTTGTATTTTTTGTGTTGTATTGTGTTGTATTTTGTTGTGTTGTATTGTGTTGTATTTTGTTGTGCTGTATTGTGTTGTATTTTGTTGTGCTGTATTGTGTTGTATTTTGTTGTATTGTGTTGTATTTTGTTGTGTTGTATTGTGTTGTATTTTGTTGTGCTGTATTGTGTTGTATTTTGTTGTGCTGTATTGTGTTGTATTTTGTTGTATTGTATTGTATTTTGTTGTCCTGTATTGTGTTGTATTTTGTTGTGCTGTATTGTGTTGTATTTTATTGTGTTGTGTTGTATTGTGTTGTATGGTGTTGTGTTGTATTGTGTTGTATTTTGTTGTGTTGTGTTCTATTTTGTTTTGTTGTGTTGTTGTATTTTGTAGTATTGTGTTGTATTTTGTTGTGTTTTATCGTATTGTGTTTTATGGTATTTTGTTTTGTTGTATTTTGTTGTATTGTATTGTGTTGTGCTGTATTGTGTTGTATTTTGTTGTGCTGTATTGTGTTGTTTTTTGTTGTGTTGTATTGTGTTGTGTTGTTTTTTGTTGTATTTTGTTTTGTTGTGTTGTATTTTGTTGTATTGTGTTGTATTTTGTTGTGTCGTATTGTTTTGTGCTTTTTGTTGTATTGTGTTGTATTTTGTTGTATTATGTTGTGTTGTTTTTTGTTGAAATGTGTTGTATTTTGTTTTCTTGTGTTGTGTTATGTTGTATTTTGTTGTGTTGTATTGTGTTGTTTTTTGTTGTATTGTGTTGTATTTTGATGTGTTGTGTTGTATTTTGTTGTATTGTGTTGTATTTTGTTTTGTTGTATTTTGTTGTATTTTGTTGTGTTGTATTGTTGTATTGTTTTGTGTTGTATATTGGCGTGTTGTATTTTGTTGTATTGTGTTGTATTTTGTTGTGTTGTATTTTGTTTTGTTCTATTGTATTGTGTTGTATTTTGTTGTATTGTATTTTTTGTTGTGTTGTATTGTGTTGTATTGTGTTGTGTTGTAATGTGTTGTGTTGTATTTTGTTGTATTGTATTGTATTTTGTGTTGTATTGTGTTGTATTTTTTGTATTGTGTTGTATTCTGTTGTGTTGTATTGTGTTGTATTTTGTTGTGTTGTATTGTGTTGTATTTTGTTGTATTGTGTTGTATTTTGTTGTATTGTGTTGTATTGTGTTCTATTTTGTTTTGTTGTGTTGTTGTATTTTGTTGTATTGTATTGTATTTTGTTGTCCTGTATTGTGTTGTATTTTGTTGTGTTGTATTGTGTTGTATTTTATTGTGTTGTGTTGTATTGTGTTGTATTTTGTTGTGTGGTATTGTGTTGTATTTTATTGTGTTGTGTTGTATTGTGTTGTATTTTGTTGTGTTGTATTTTGTTTTGTTGTGTTGTATGGTGTTGTATTTTGTTGTGTTGTATTTTGTTTTGTTGTGTTGTATTTTGTTTTGTTGTGTTGTAGTGTTGTATTTAGTTGTATTGTGGTGTATTGTGTTGTATTTTGTGGTGTTGTATTTTTGTTGTATTGTGTTGTATTTTGTTTTGTTGTGTTGTATTTTGTTGTATTGTTTTGTGTTGTATTTTGTTGTGTTGTATTTTGTTTTGTTGTGTTGTATGGTGTTGTATTTTGTTGTGTTGTATTTTGTTTTGTTGTGTTGTATTTTGTTTTGTTGTGTTGTAGTGTTGTATTTAGTTGTATTGTGGTGTATTGTGTTGTATTTTGTGGTGTTGTATTTTTGTTGTATTGTGTTGTATTTTGTTTTGTTGTATTTTGTTGTATTTTGTTTTGTTGTATTTTGTTGTGTTGTATTGTGTCGTATTTTGTTGTGTTGTATTGTGTTGTATTTTGTTTTGTTGTATTTTGTTGTGTTGTATTGTGTCGTATTTTGTTGTGTTGTATTGTGTTGTATTTTGTTTTGTTGTATTTTTTGTCCTGTATTGTGTTGTATTTTGTTGTGTTGTATTGTGTTGTATTTTATTGTGTTGTGTTGTATTGTGTTGTATTTTGTTGTGTGGTATTGTGTTGTATTTTATTGTGTTGTGTTGTATTGTGTTGTATTTTGTTGTGTTGTATTTTGTTTTGTTGTGTTGTATGGTGTTGTATTTTGTTGTGTTGTATTTTGTTTTGTTGTGTTGTATTTTGTTTTGTTGTGTTGTAGTGTTGTATTTAGTTGTATTGTGGTGTATTGTGTTGTATTTTGTGGTGTTGTATTTTTGTTGTATTGTGTTGTATTTTGTTTTGTTGTGTTGTATTTTGTTGTATTGTTTTGTGTTGTATTTTGTTGTGTTGTATTTTGTTTTGTTGTGTTGTATGGTGTTGTATTTTGTTGTGTTGTA
The DNA here is from genome assembly GCF_027579695.1 of Neoarius graeffei. Taxonomy (NCBI): domain Eukaryota; kingdom Metazoa; phylum Chordata; class Actinopteri; order Siluriformes; family Ariidae; genus Neoarius; species Neoarius graeffei. The sequence goes on from NC_083585.1 coordinate 71,521,390, forward strand.
TTTTGTTTTGTTGTGTTGTATTTTGTTTTGTTGTGTTGTAGTGTTGTATTTAGTTGTATTGTGGTGTATTGTGTTGTATTTTGTGGTGTTGTATTTTTGTTGTATTGTGTTGTATTTTGTTTTGTTGTATTTTGTTGTATTTTGTTTTGTTGTATTTTGTTGTGTTGTATTGTGTCGTATTTTGTTGTGTTGTATTGTGTTGTATTTTGTTTTGTTGTATTTTGTTGTGTTGTATTGTGTCGTATTTTGTTGTGTTGTATTGTGTTGTATTTTGTTTTGTTGTATTTTGTTGTGTTGTATTGTGTTGTATTTTGTTTTGTTGTATTTTGTTGTGTTGTATTGTGTTGTATTTTGTTGTGCTGTATTGTGTTGTTGTTTTTTGTTGTATTGTGTTGTATTTTGGTGTGTTGTATTTTGTTTTGTTGTGTTTTGTTGTATTTTGTTTTGTTGTGTTGTAGTGTTGTATTTAGTTGTATTGTGTTGTATTGTGTTGTTTTTGTTGTATTGTGTTGCATTTTGTTGTGTTGTATTTTTTGTGTTGTATTGTGTTGTATTTTGTTGTGTTGTATTGTGTTGTATTTTGTTGTGCTGTATTGTGTTGTATTTTGTTGTGCTGTATTGTGTTGTATTTTGTTGTATTGTATTGTATTTTGTTGTCCTGTATTGTGTTGTATTTTGTTGTGCTGTATTGTGTTGTATTTTATTGTGTTGTGTTGTATTGTGTTGTATGGTGTTGTGTTGTATTGTGTTGTATTTTGTTGTGTTGTGTTCTATTTTGTTTTGTTGTGTTGTTGTATTTTGTAGTATTGTGTTGTATTTTGTTGTGTTTTATCGTATTGTGTTTTATGGTATTTTGTTTTGTTGTATTTTGTTGTATTGTATTGTGTTGTGCTGTATTGTGTTGTATTTTGTTGTGCTGTATTGTGTTGTTTTTTGTTGTGTTGTATTGTGTTGTGTTGTTTTTTGTTGTATTTTGTTTTGTTGTGTTGTATTTTGTTGTATTGTGTTGTATTTTGTTGTGTCGTATTGTTTTGTGCTTTTTGTTGTATTGTGTTGTATTTTGTTGTATTATGTTGTGTTGTTTTTTGTTGAAATGTGTTGTATTTTGTTTTCTTGTGTTGTGTTATGTTGTATTTTGTTGTGTTGTATTGTGTTGTTTTTTGTTGTATTGTGTTGTATTTTGATGTGTTGTGTTGTATTTTGTTGTATTGTGTTGTATTTTGTTTTGTTGTATTTTGTTGTATTTTGTTGTGTTGTATTGTTGTATTGTTTTGTGTTGTATATTGGCGTGTTGTATTTTGTTGTATTGTGTTGTATTTTGTTGTGTTGTATTTTGTTTTGTTCTATTGTATTGTGTTGTATTTTGTTGTATTGTATTTTTTGTTGTGTTGTATTGTGTTGTATTGTGTTGTGTTGTAATGTGTTGTGTTGTATTTTGTTGTATTGTATTGTATTTTGTGTTGTATTGTGTTGTATTTTTTGTATTGTGTTGTATTCTGTTGTGTTGTATTGTGTTGTATTTTGTTGTGTTGTATTGTGTTGTATTTTGTTGTATTGTGTTGTATTTTGTTGTATTGTGTTGTATTGTGTTCTATTTTGTTTTGTTGTGTTGTTGTATTTTGTTGTATTGTATTGTATTTTGTTGTCCTGTATTGTGTTGTATTTTGTTGTGTTGTATTGTGTTGTATTTTATTGTGTTGTGTTGTATTGTGTTGTATTTTGTTGTGTGGTATTGTGTTGTATTTTATTGTGTTGTGTTGTATTGTGTTGTATTTTGTTGTGTTGTATTGTGTTGTATTTTGTTGTGTTGTGTTCTATTTTGTTTTGTTGTGTTGTTGTATTTTGTTGTATTGTGTTGTATTTTGTTGTGTTTTATCGTATTGTGTTGCATGGTATTTTGTTTTGTTGTATTTTGTTGTATTGTATTGTATTTTGTTGTCCTGTATTGTGTTGTATTTTGTTGTGTTGTGTTGTATTTTGTTGTGCTGTGTTGTATTGTGTTGTATTTTGTTGTATTGTGTTGTATTTTGTTGTGTTTTATCGTATTGTGTTGTATTGTATTTTGTTTTGTTGTGTTGTATTTTGTTGGATTGTATTGTATTTTGTTGTCCTGTATTGTGTTGTGTTTTTGTTGTATTGTGTTGTATTTTGTTGTGTTGTATTGTGTTGCATTTTGTTGTGTTGTATTGTGTTGTATTTTATTGTGTTGTGTTGTATTTTTTGTGTTGTATTGTGTTGTATTTTGTTGTGTTGTATTGTGTTGTATTTTATTGTGTTGTGTTGTATTTTTTGTGTTGTATTGTGTTGTATTTTGTTGTGTTGTATTGTGTTGTATTTTGTTGTGCTGTATTGTGTTGTATTTTGTTGTGCTGTATTGTGTTGTATTTTATTGTGTTGTGTTGTATTTTTTGTGTTGTATTGTGTTGTATTTTGTTGTGTTGTATTGTGTTGTATTTTATTGTGTTGTGTTGTATTTTTTGTGTTGTATTGTGTTGTATTTTGTTGTGTTGTATTGTGTTGTATTTTGTTGTGTTGTATTGTGTTGTATTTTGTTGTGCTGTATTGTGTTGTATTTTGTTGTGCTGTATTGTGTTGTATTTTTGTTGTATTGTATTGTATTTTGTTGTCCTGTATTGTGTTGTATTTTGTTGTGTTGTATTGTGTTGTATTTTATTGTGTTGTGTTGTATTGTGTTGTATTTTGTTGTGTTGTATTGTGTTGTATTTTGTTGTGTTGTGTTCTATTTTGTTTTGTTGTGTTGTTGTATTTTGTAGTATTGTGTTGTATTTTGTTTTTTGTTGTGTTTTATCGTATTGTGTTTTATGGTATTTTGTTTTGTTGTATTTTGTTGTATTGTATTGTGTTGTATTTTGTTGTGCTGTATTGTGTTGTATTTTGTTGTGCTGTATTGTGTTGTGTTGTTTTTTGTTGTATTTTGTTTTGTTGTGTTGTATTGTTTTGTGCTTTTTGTTGTATTGTGTTGTATTTTGTTGTATTATGTTGTGTTGTTTTTTGTTGAAATGTGTTGTATTTTGTTTTCTTGTGTTGTGTTATGTTGTATTTTGTTGTGTTGTATTGTGTTGTGTTGTTTTTTGTTGTATTGTGTTGTATTTTGATGTGTTGTGTTGTATTTTGTTGTATTGTGTTGTATTTTGTTTTGTTGTATTTTGTTGTATTTTGTTGTGTTGTATTGTTGTATTGTTTTGTGTTGTATATTGGCGTGTTGTATTTTGTTGTATTGTGTTGTATTTTGTTGTATTGTGTTGTATTTTGTTGTGTTGTATTTTGTTGTATTGTATTCTGTTTTGTTGTGTTGTATTTTGTTGTATTTTGTTTTCTTGTGTTGTATTTTGTTTTGTTCTATTGTATTGTGTTGTATTTTGTTGTATTGTATTTTTTGTTGTGTTGTATTGTGTTGTAATGTGTTGTGTTGTATTTTGTTGTATTGTATTGTATTTTGTGTTGTATTGTGTTGTATTTTTTGTATTGTGTTGTATTCTGTTGTGTTGTATTGTGTTGTATTTTGTTGTGTTGTGTTGTATTTTGTTGTGCTGTGCTGTGTTGTATTGTGTTGTATTTTGTTGTATTGTGTTGTATTTTGTTGTATTGTGTTCTATTTTGTTTTGTTGTGTTGTTGTATTTTGTTGTATTGTCTTGTATTTTGTTGTGTTTTATCGTATTGTGTTGCATGGTATTTTGTTTAGTTGTATTTTGTTGTCCTGTATTGTGTTGTATTGTGTTGTATTTTGTTGTGTTGTATTGTGTTGTATTTTGTTGTGCTGTGTTGTATTGTGTTGTATTTTGTTGTATTGTGTTGTATTTTGTTGTGTTTTATCGTATTGTGTTGTATTGTATTTTGTTTTGTTGTGTTGTATTTTGTTATATTGTATTGTATTTAGTTGTCCTGTATTGTGTTCTATTGTGTTGTATTTTGTTGTGTTGTATTGTGTTGTCTTTTGTTGTATTTTGTTGTATTGTATTTTGTTGTGTTTTATTGTGTTCTATTTTGTTGTGTTGTATTGTGTTGTATTTTGTTGTGTTGTATTTTGTTGTGTTGTGTTTTGTTATGTTTTGTTATGTTGTGTTGTGTTTTGTTGTGTCGTGTTGTATTTTATAGTGTTGTATTCTGTTGTATTGTGTTGTATTTTGTTGTGTTGTGTTGTATTTTGTTGTTTTGTATTGTGTTGTATTTTGTTTTGTTGTGTTGTATTTTGTTGTGTTGTGTTGTATTTGTTGTATTTTATTGTGCTGTATTGTATTGTATTTTGTTGTCCTGTGTTGTATTTTGTAGTGTTGTATTGTGTTGTATTTTGTTTTGTTGTGTTGTATTTTGTTGTATTGTGTTGTATTTTGTTGTGTTGTATTTTGTTGTATTGTATTGTACTTTGTTGTCCTGTATTGTGTTGTATTTTGTTGTGTTGTATTGTGTTGTATTTTGTTGTGTTGCATTTTGTTGTGCTGTGTTGTATTTTGTTGTGTTGTATTTTGTTGTGCTGTGTTGTATTGTGTTGTGCTGTGTTCTATCATGTTGTATTTTGTTGTATTGTGTTGTATTTTGTTGTGTTTTATCGTATTGTGTTGTATTGTATTTTGTTTTGTTGTGTTGTATTTTGTTGTATTGTATTGTGTTGTATTTTGTTTTGTTGTATTGTATTTTGTTGTATTCTGTTGTATTGTGTTGTATTTTGTTGTGTTGTGTTGTATTTTGTTGTTTTGTATTGTGTTGTATTTTGTTTTGTTGTGTTGTATTTTGTTGTGTTGTGTTGTATTTGTTGTATTTTATTGTGCTGTATTGTATTGTATTTTGTTGTCCTGTGTTGTATTTTGTAGTGTTGTATTGTGTTGTATTTTGTTTTGTTGTGTTGTATTTTGTTGTATTGTGTTGTATTTTGTTGTGTTGTATTTTGTTGTATTGTATTGTACTTTGTTGTCCTGTATTGTGTTGTATTTTGTTGTGTTGTATTGTGTTGTATTTTGTTGTGTTGCATTTTGTTGTGCTGTGTTGTATTTTGTTGTGTTGTATTTTGTTGGGCTGTGTTGTATTGTGTTGTGCTGTGTTCTATCATGTTGTATTTTGTTGTATTGTGTTGTATTTTGTTGTGTTTTATCGTATTGTGTTGTATTGTATTTTGTTTTGTTGTGTTGTATTTTGTTGTATTGTATTGTATTTTGTTTTGTTGTATTTTGTTGTGTTGTATTGTTGTATTTTGTTGTGTTGTGTTGTATTTTGTTGTATTGTTTTGTGTTGTATATTGGTGTGTTGTATTTTGTTGTATTGTGTTGTATTGTGTTGTGTTGTATTTTGTTGTGTTGTATTTTGTTGTGTTGTATTCTGTTTTGTTGCGTTGTATTTTGTTTTGTTGTATTTTGTTTTCTTGTGTTGTATTTTGTTGTATTGTATTTTTTGTTGTGTTGTATTGTGTTGTGTTGTAATGTGTTGTGTTGTATTTTGTTGTATTGTATTGTATTTTGTGTTGTATTGTGTTGTATTTTTTGTATTGTGTTGTATTCTGTTGTGTTGTATTGTGTTGTATTTTATTGTGTTGTATTGTGTTGTATTTTGTTGTGTTGTGTTGTATTTTGTTGTGCTGTGCTGTGTTGTATTGTGTTGTATTTTGTTGTATTGTGTTGTATTTTGTTGTATTGTGTTCTATTTTGTTTTGTTGTGTTGTTGTATTTTGTTGTATTGTCTTGTATTTTGTTGTGTTTTATCGTATTGTGTTGTATGGTATTTTGTTTTGTTGTATTTTGTTGTATTGTATTGTATTTTGTTGTCCTGTATTGTGTTGTATTTTGTTGTGCTGTGTTGTATTGTGTTGTATTTTGTTGTATTGTATTGTATTTTGTTGTCCTGTATTGTGTTGTATTTTGTTGTGCTGTGTTGTATTGTGTTGTATTTTGTTGTGTTGTGTTGTATTTTGTTGTGTTGTATTTTGTTGTGTTGTGTTGTATTGTGTTTTGTTGTGTTGTGTTGTGTTTTGTTGTATTGTGTTTTGTTGTATTGTGTTATATTTTGTTGTGTTGTATTGTGTTGTGTTGTATTGTATTGTGTTGTGTTGTATTTTGTTGTTTTGTTGTGTTGTATTTTGTTGTGTTGTATTGTGTTGTGTTTTGTTGTGTTGTGTTGTATTGTGTTGTGTTGTGTTGTATTTTGTTGTTTTGTTGTGTTGTATTTTGTTGTGTTGTGTTGTATTTTGTTGTTTTGTTGTGTTGTATTGTGTTGTGTTGTATTTTGTTGTTTTGTTGTGTTGTATTTTGTTGTGTTGTGTTGTATTGTGTTGTATTTTGTTGTGTTGTGTTGTATTGTGTTGTGTTGTGTTGTATTTTGTTGTGTTGTGTTGTGTTGTGTTGTATTTTGTTGTGTTGTGTTGTATTGTGTTGTGTTGTGTTGTATTTTGTTGTGTTGTGTTGTATTGTGTTGTGTTTTGTTGTGTTGTGTGAGTGCTCGCTGTAAAATCTGTTCGCTTCAATCAACGCGTTGATTTCTGGCTGAGTCCCAAATAAAGTCTCTGTTCCGTATCCTCGTGCACTTCATCTCTCTCGCGCACTTGGTTCCTCTCGGGGCGGTTTAGTCTTCACCGTCTCGGACTTGAACGTTCTCGTGCTGTCACAATTGTGTGGATGGAACGCGCTCCTTTATAAGGCTAAATTCCAAATGCATTACTTATCCCTATGAAAGTGCACTACATAAATTATGGCATCCTGTCTTTTCTGCCCTATGTAGTGTACTCCTTCTTCGATTGGTTGTCATTTGGAACGTGGCCCAGCGCTTTGCATTGCTGTTGGAAAATGGCGGACAAAACGCCCGGCGGGACGCCGAAGGCCAGCTCAAAGGTGCGTTTATCACCATTTTCACTAAACTCACAGTAACTGTGTTACAGTTAGACAATGTGTGGGTTTAAAGCAGTAAACAAATGCCACTGTGGTGCTTTGGTTTTATTTAACTTTAGCTAACACAGCCTCTTAGTTAAAGGATAAAAATGACGTTGTTGTGGATAGCTGGTTAAAATTATCTTCCAAATACACAATATACTGTAAATAAAACCACACATTAGCATTATAGACTCTAACATTATACAAACGATAGCATAACAATTAAAAGGTTGTCTTAAAAGATCTATTTTAACTACAAAGCTGCACTGGAATTTGCCAGTTAGTTTGTTAGCATGCTAACGTTCCCCGTGTAGCTATGTTGCTAAATTTCACCTCCAATTTATTCATCTTTCTTTGAGTTATTACTCCTTTTAACTTATTTTACACAGTATTTACTTTATTTTAGGGCGTCCATGATTTAGGAAGTTACTAAAATAAGTTTGTAAATTTTACTGTCCATGTTTTAGCATAAACAGCATTGAATGTGCTAATTATTTATCTATCTTTGATTTTTATTTGGCAGTAAAAGTACATGTACATAAAACATACATTGCCGAGGATAGCACAATAAAGCACAAAACTTATTTCTATTGTGGTCCTCAAATTTCACATTTATTAAAAGTAAAGAATTTTGTGTAAATATGTGAAGTGAAAGTAGGGCTTTACTTTCTTCGTGTCGTGTTTACTCTGATTTTAGCATCCAGGCTGCAGCAGTGGGGAAGCGGTTCTCCTGTATTTCACTGACAACACTGTGTCTGTGTGTCTGTCTGTCTCCCCCAGACCTAGTTGACTGTGTTGTTTTTTTGTTTTTGTTTTTTCTCCTCAGGCTTTGTTGGAAAGTAAACTGAAGGCCTTCAGCATTGGGAAAATGGCTGTGGCTAAAAGAACTCTGAGTAAAAAGGAACAGGATGAGCTGAAGAAGAAGGTGTGTGTGCACGCCCGTGTGTGTGAGAGAGAGAGGGGGAAATTAAAAACTATTTATTCTTTCTGGCTTTCTTCCTCTGTGAATGTCTCTCTGTCCCACCTACAGTATGATTTTTATTAAAGTGTGTGTGATGAAATCTGTACTCCTGCTCACACTGTATTAACCCACCTGTCTCAGGTGATCAGCCCTCAGTACAGGTGTGAGTAAACTCTGTCTCCTGATCAGATCTCTTTGTACAGGATGTGTGAGACACGTGGACCTGTGACGTGTCTGTCGGATGAATGTTGTCTCTTAAGCTGGCTCATCTTCAGCTTGACGGTTTTCATGCTGAATACACTCTGGTCTAATTTTTTTTTTTATGTTGAATTATATTAATTCTGTTCGTACATGGCCTATACACACAACACACACACGCTCTGATGTGAACTGTGTGAGTGAAGTGGCTAATTGTAATGATGTTAATGTTGAGCGTGATCAGTGTAGGGTGTGTTGGATTCCCCCCGTGAGATAAAACTGTTAGAGGAAATGCGTCTTTTTATTAACATCTATATTGAAACAGCTGAGTGTGCAAATGGTCAGAAAGCAACAATTTTTCTGTGGAAAGCACATGGATTGTGAGATGAATAACTTCTGCACAGAGTGAGATGAGTTTATGAGAAAATGGTTTTACTCTGAGTGCTGAGTGTGTGTTTAGTGGTGTTGGGATTTGAAATGATGTCAAATTGCTTTGGTCAGCTTTATCAAAACTCCTGCTGAAATGTGATCATGTAATCACACGTCTGAGACACATGATCATATGGCATGTGAATGGTACTCCATCTCTGCTGTCATCACACGACCTGAGACACATGTCAATTGTGAGAGGGAGAGAGAGAGAGACTGACCTCTGTTTGATTATGTGGATTTTCTCCTGTTGTCACGTGTGTGGGCATGTGCATGTATTGAGAAGCGTATTATCTAGATTGTGTTGAATGTTTGGATCTGTAATAGTTGCTTTTTAAAAATGAGCAGTAAAGCATGCAAAAGCAGAAGGGAGCACATGGTGTTAAATTTCAGACTGTGACAACATATCAGGACGAATAAAATATCAGGTAAACATTCTGAATAAAGTCTCTGTCTTTCTGTCTGCTGAACAGGAGGATGAGAAAGCAGCAGCAGAAATCTATGAGGAATTCCTTGCTGCCTTTGAGGGAGGTGAAGGACGAGTGAAAACTTTTGTCCGAGGAGGAATTGCCAACGCTACTAAAGGTAATAAACACAAACTAACGCATGCCGACCCATGTCACAGCTGCCAGCATGTTTTGAAACCCTCCAGTGGCTCTAATGTTAATACAGTTCATCATTAAATTCAAGCTGTGCGGTGTCCATGTGTAACAGAATAAAGGACACATGGGCATTGAAGGTAAAAGCAAAGTGTGTGAGTGTGAAGCACACTGTACATGTTTTCATGCTTTTTTTTTTTTTAACAGAGGAAGCTGCAGCCGATGACAAAAGAGGAAAACTTTACAAACCTAAATCCAAAATTCCTGAAGCAAAAACTTTTTTACCTCTGGAAACTCCTCCCCAGTTTCTTGCTTTAGACAAACGTAATGTGAGTTTCACTCAGTTTCTGTCTTTTTTTTTTCTACTTTTCACTTCATGTGATTTGTACTGGAAAAAAGGTAATGATGTTCCTAAAATCTCGCAAGGCATTGAAGAAAGTGGAGAAGGAGAAGAAAAAGAGCAACCTGGAGCTTTTCAAAGAAGAGCTGAAGCAGTAAGTGTTGGTGTTTTACCTCAGTCTGTGTGCATTTTTATATATGAATGACACAAAATGTCCATTTGTTATATGTAACGGCACTCCGTTAGCTCTTCCTTGGTTACTGTACCATTTCTAGAGTCAGTCGAAACACTCTTTTTCCACGCGAGCAACGTGACATGACAACTTCCCTTGTCTTTCTAAAATGTTTACTTAAAAACAACAAGGTAAATCACAAGGTCTGGCGCACGGTCAAAAGACTGTGCTGCTTCCACTGTGTTCTGACTCGAAACTAAAGTATAGAGGGCTCCCGCGTGACGTCACCGTACCGCGTGATTTCGTTAGGGCGCCATATTGGAAGACCAAGTACATACATACATACATACAATACAAAACAAACTACGAGCGAGAGTGAAGTGATATTACAGCTGTTGTGAAGTGACACGATGAGTGAAGTGACACGATGGCTGATGATTCTGGTTATGTGAGTACATTACCAGCTGCAGAAAGAGCACGGTGTGTGGAGAAACTGGCTGTGATAGATGGGTTTGACCCATATGATAAGACTCGGGGCAAGGGAGAATGGAAACATAAGGAGGACCTGACACCAGTTCTGCCATCTGTTTGCTACCCAGACATTGTAAACTATTGCAATCTGTATTCATGCTGTTATGGATTTTTTTATTTCATAATTTATTTTTAATTTATTACTTATGTTTTTATTTTTATATATATATATATATATATATATATATATATATATATATATATATATATATATTTTTTTTTATATATTTGGACATGGGGAAAAACTATATTTAAAATCCAAAGAGGGATGGAGGAAGGAAAATTAAAACAAAAGAAATAAATGAAATATATAACATAAATGTGATAAAATTAAGGATGTTTTTATTCAGTAAACATTTAAAAAAATGTTCTACAACAATCTAGCCTAGTGACTTACCAGTAACAAAATGGTCTGAACATATTCTGTACTGTTGTAGACGAGAAGTATTCAGATCCGCTCTGCATAAAGCAGCTAAATCCTCTCTCTGTCTCCTGGCAGAAAGCTCCTTGGTTTGCTTGTGTCTCAATCACAGCTGGTGTTCTGTAGAAAGACTTCGTTTCACCTTTCCCATCAGCTTTGTTGGAACACCCTAACACAGCACAAAAGTTTACCATTGTAGGTTTTTGATGAACCAAGTGCCTCGTGGGTTCACGTACCGCGCGCTGCCGTTATTTCCCCCTAATCACGAGTTTGTTGGTCTTCCAATATGGCGCAGGGTTTGTTTACTTCCGGTTTCGGGTGACGTCAGTGCAAAGGGTCTATACACAGTCAGTTGCCATAGTTACCACTATAGTGATGTCACATCATAAGATTTAGAACATGGAACTCTTTTCTATGTTCTTAAGTTATCATCATTCATTTTTAACTGTTTTTAACTTAAATTATTATTGCTTAACTGGCCCTTACATTACCTGGCCCCTAATTGGTTAGGCAGGAAGACTAAGCAATTACAAACTTAAACATTCAAATTACTTTCAATATCTCTGAACAGTCCAACTGGCTTCTTATGATTTTTCCTTCTTTCACATCATCTCACTCAATCGTCTCTTCTGACGCTGCTTCTTCCAACAAGCACAGTTTGTTGACAGGTCTTTCCAAGATGTTGGTCTTGGTTTTTATCTTAACTCTTTGCACCATTCCGCTGGAATCCGGTAATGTTTCGACTACTTTTCCCATGAGCCAGGAATTGCGAGGAGAAGAGCTGTCCACTAATAACACGACATCTCCAGTAATAAAGTTTCTCCTTGGTCTCAACCATTTCTGCCGTTCTTGGAGGAGAGGAAGATACTCGCGCATCCATCTAGTCCAAAATAAATCTGCAAGATATTGGACTTGCTTCCATCGCTTTCTTGTATGTGTGTCATCTTTGTTGAAGATGCCTGGTGGCACGCTGGGTTGAGACTTCAGCAGCAATAAGTGATTAGGTGTTAGAGGCTCAAGGTCATTCACATCATCTGAGATACTTGTGAGCGGCCTGCCGTTGATGATACTCTCGACCTCATACATTTATTGTCTGAAGACAATCATCATTCACAGCTTGTTCTTTCAACAGGGAATTGAGGATTCTTCGCACTGTGCGAATCTGTCTTTCCCAGATCCCGCCCTGGTGGGAAGCTGCTGAACTGTTAAATATCCACTTTATTCCCTTTGGTTGCAAAGCTCTTTCAATCTTATTATCCAGGTGCTGTATGGCTTCTCTCATCTCCCTTTCAGCGCCCACAAAGTTTGTGCTGTTGTCAGAGCGCATGATGGTGACTTGACCCCTTCTGCTTACAAAACGTCAAATGGCATTAATACAGGAGTCTGTATCGAGGCTGTCTGCAACTTCAATATGCACAGCTCTGAGGGTGAGGCAGGTAAACATCACGCCATATCTCTTGACTGTACTCCGGCCCCGTTTGACATCAAATGGCCCACAGTAATCAACACCTGTGTTCGTAAAAGGTGGTTTGTTGGGCATAAGGCAGTCCTCAGGTATGTTGTCGGTGTGAACAGGTATGTTGTTGTGAGTGTACACCTTGGGTAACTGAATATACTTGTCTTCCAGTCCGCATACTTCCAGGTCTGATATCACATAACTGTTCATGAGTTTCTGTTCCCCAGGTTTGTTCTGACCCATGGTGCTGAGAAGTATTTGCGTTGGTTTCCCTTTAACGTTCAGTTTTCTTTGCAGGTCTCTAGTGCAGAATGTTGCTGTACTTCCTGGATCCATGAAAGCAAACGTTTCCACATACTTGTCACCCTTTTTTGACTTAATCTTCACTGGTACTATTGACAGCACACATTCAGGTTCTCCGGCCCCTGTGAGGCTACAAGATTCTTGAGCGATAGAAACCTGAGCACATGATACTTCTTCTTTGTGAGCACCACAAGCCTTCTCAGATGAAACAGAACTTACTTTATTTCCGTGGCCACCATCACTCTTGTCAGGTGAGACAGAAACTTCCCTTTTTGGTGTGTGTAGAATGTCTGGGTGCTTTAATGCACATTCTTTACACTCAATTCTTCTTTTGCAGAATTTGCTGAGATGGCCAGGGGTTAAGCATCCAAAACATAGGCCCTTTAGCTTCAAGAACTCCACGCGTTCTTTGTGTGGCTGCATTTTGATTTGGCTACATGTAGCTAGGGTGTGAGATTGCTGGCAGTACAAACATGGCTTCTCAAAGGCAATCCCTTTCTTGCTTGAGTTTGCTGGTTTCACATATGATCCTGGAGACCGTTGGTTTTCAGCTGAAACGTTTGTGGCAAAACTGCTTCCACGGATCTCTCTCTTTGCAGGATACCTTTCTTTGTGCTCAGTTTTTCCAGTTGTGACTGAACGGCTGTCTGGTATATTACCGAAGAGGGGATCAAGCATTATTTTAGCTTGGCAGCCTATGTAACTCAGTAAATCAGCAAACCTTGCTCTTATGCCTCTTCACTCTTTGATATCAAAAACTTCAGCACGCCAGCGTTCTTTCATTTTGTAAGGTAGTTTGGATACCACTGTTCGTAGGTTAGTAGGATTGTCTATCTCGTCTAAGAAGTCTATGTCCTCCATAGAGTTGCGACATCCAACCAAAAACATTGCGTAAGCACTCAATGCCTTTCCATCATCTGACTTGATCTGCGGCCATTTTAATGCCTTATCGATGTATGCACTGGCGATCTGTTGCTCATCCCCATAGCGTTTACAGTGGTGCTTGAAAGTTTGTGAACCCTTTAGAATAGTCTACATTTCTGCATAAATATGACCCAAAACATCATCAGATTTTCACACAAGTCCTAAAAGTAGAAAAAGAGAACCCAGTTAAACAAATGAGACAAAAATATTATACTTGGTCATTTATTTATTGAGGAAAATGATCCAATATTACATATCTGTGAGTGGCAAAAGTATGTGAACCTCTAGGATTAGCAGTTAATTTGAAGGTGAAATTAGTCAGGTGTTTTCAATCAATGGGATGACAATCAGGTGTGAGTGGGCACCCTGTTTTATTTAAAGAACAGGGATCTATCAAAGTCTGATCTTCACAACACGTTTGTGGAAGTGTATCATGGCACGAACAAAGGAGATTTCTGAGGACCTCAGAAAAAGCGTTGTTGATGCTCATCAGGCTGGAAAAGGTTCCAAAACCATCTCTAAAGAGTTTGGACTCCACCAATCCACAGACAGATTGTGTACAAATGGAGGAAATTCAAGACCATTGTTACCCTCCCCAGGAGTGGTTGACCAACAAAGATCACTCCAAGAGCAAGGTGTGTAATAGTTGGCGAGGTCACAAAGGACCCCAGGGTAACTTCTAAGCAACTGAAGGCCTGTCTCACATTGGCTAATGTTCATGAGTCCACCATCAGGAGAACACTGAACAACAATGGTGTGCATGGCAGGGTTGCAAGGAGAAAGCCACTGCTCTCCAAAAAGAACATTGCTGCTCATCTGCAGTTTGCTAAAGATCACGTGGACAAGCCAGAAGGCTATTGGAAAAATGTTTTATGGACAGATGAGACAAAAATAGAACTTTTTGGTTTAAATGAGAAGTGTTATGTTTGGAGAAAGGAAAACACTGCATTCCAGCATAAGAACCTTATCCCATCTGTGAAACATGGTGGTGTTAGCATCATGGTTTGGGCCTGTTTTGCTGCATCTGGGCCAGGACAGCTTGCCCTCATTGATGGGACAATGAACTCTGAATTATACCAGCGAATTCTAAAGGAAAATGTCAGGACATCTGTCCATGAACTGAATCTCAAGAGAAGGTGGGTCATGCAGCAAGACAACAACCCGAAGCACACAAGTCATTCTACCAAAGAATGGGTAAAGAAAAATAAAGTTAATGTTTTGGAATGGCCAATTCAAAGTCCTGACCTTAATCCAATCGAAATGTTGTGGAAGGACCTGAAGCGAGCAGTTCATATGAAGAAACCCACCAACATCCCAGAGTTGAAGCTGTTCTGTACGGAGGAACGGGCTAAAATTCCTCCAAGCCGGTGTGCAGGACTGATCAACAGTTACAAGAAACGTTTAGTTGCAGTTATTGCTGCACAAGGGGGTCACACCAGATACTGAAAGCAAAGGTTCACATACTTTTGCCACTCACAGATATGTAATATTGGATCATTTTCCTCAATAAATAAATGACCAAGTATAATATTTTTGTCTCATTTGTTTAACTGGGTTCTCTTTATCTACTTTTAGGACTTGTGTGAAAATCTGATGATGTTTTAGGTCATATTTACGCAGAAATATAGAAAATTCTAAAGGGTTCACAAACTTTCAAGCACCACTGTATGAAGCAGACACTTTGCTTCGTAGTAGCCTTTGCTGGGTGGCATGTGTGCACAGCTGCGGACTAACTCTTGGGGTTCACCGACTGTAAACTGTTCTAAAAAGTACAATTTGTCTTGATCATTGTCTGTCCTTTGTTCTACTGAGTGCTCAAATGCTCTTTTGAACGATTTGTATTGCAGTGCATCACCTCTGAAGACAGGAATTATCCTTCACGGGTAGCTGAGATTGCTTCTGTTTTTTAACTAGCAGTTCAGTAATTACATTCTGATTTTGCATGACCTTTATTACGTCCATCTCTGGTTGGCGCATTATAGTTCAAATCTTGTGGAACCACATTGCGCCGCGTTTGTGGTGGTGCATGAAAGTTCATGCTGCCTGGTTGAAGAGGAAAGCTGGTTCTTTCTTGCTTCACGTTCCCACCTCGTAGCTTTTGTGCTTGTCTGTGGCTACTCAAACCATCTTCTGAGTTCTCATATTCTTTGAGCACCTTTATTTTTGCACTACTTTCAATTAATGCAGCCTCCAGCTCAAGTTCTTCCTTTGTGACTTTAAGTCTGGTCATTTCAGTCTCCTTTTGAGCTTGAAATGCAGCCATTTCAAGCTGCTGCCTTTTCTTCTGTGCAGCCGCACGTTCAAGCAGGGCTGCATGTTCCACTTCTTGTTTAATGCGTGTTGCTGAGACTCGTGTTGTGGATGACGTGCGACTAACTTGAGATCCACATGGGCAGGTGTGCCCATCATCATTGACATCAACCTGAGAAATGCTGTCACTTGGTGTAACAGTATCTTGGAGGTCAATGTCCTCATCCTTCTCTCTTTGCAGTACGGATTCATGTACATCTGCAATCCATTTTTTAGTTTCTTTCATAAATTTTGTGACGGATGCCATTTTGGGTTCAAACCATTTTTCCTGGTCATATATTTTTTCATCTTCAGCCAAAAGATTTACGACTTCATTGTTGTGGCGACTAAGCCCCTGTAAATGAAGTGCAAAATCATTTTCCATCACTTCTTTGACTCTTTGTAAATTTTGAGCATCACTCTTCAATGTCTCCACATCCCTTATTTTACTTGTGAGAGCTCCTAAGTTGTGCTTCCTCAGTGCTATGTGCCTTTGTAATTTCTCCTGTAGTGCTTTCTCTGTCAGCTTGCGTGACCTTCCCTGTTCCACTGTATCCTCAAGACATCTTGGCTCCTTTTCATTAGCCATCTTATATTGCAGAGTAAAGGCTCAAGTAGTATGCAAAAGTTTAAAAGCACTTTCCTTCCAAGTCACTTTTCTTCATAAAACGAGTGCAATACAACCTTTCAAAATAATGCCAAACTCCACGTTGTTTGACTCAAGACTTGCATTACAATTCACAGAGGAAATCCCTAACTTGCATTTTTATTTGCAATCGTCCTTTAATTTCGGCTCGAGCTCCGTAATCATCCACTTCACGTCTGCTCGTCTTACTGCACTTGGATATTACGAGGATCTATCAGTACCTTGTCTTGGAGAATATTTCAAACAATGGTCCGTTTCTGCTTCAGCATCCTTGGGTGAGCTCTCTTTCTTTCCTTTCATGCAACAGGCCCCGTTCTCTCACGCATACACAGTGCAACTCCTGCTCCGCTCGTTAAGCTAGTCTTTTGAATAAATGTAATGGCACTCCGTTAGCTCTTCCTTGGTTACTGTACTGTTTCTAGAGTCAGTCAATAAAACCCACTCTTTTTCCACGCAAGCAACGAGACATGACAACTTCCCTTGTCTTTCTAAAATGTTTACTTAAAAACAACAAGGTAAATCACAAGGTCTGGCGCACGGTCAAAAGACTGTGTTGCTTCCACCGTGTTCTGACTCGAAACTAAGGCCCTGTTTACATTATTTCGAATCAGCGGACCATCAGATTAACGTTTTTAAAACGATTCGCGTACACACACAAATAGCAGGAAGTGAAGTCTGCGCCGTTTTTCAGCAGTCGCGTCACATGACCAACGTGGCATGACCAACGCCAGCGAATCAGGAAGGTGGATGTCAGTGACGTTGTCCAATGATGACGTCAGCTAGAGCTCAGCACTGCGTATCCTCGTTCCTCAATGTTTACACAGCACCGGATCAGATACGTACTGGGTTGAATACGTGGGCCCTGGCGGATTCAAATTGTTCCGCCTGTGGAGTCGTTTCCCGGCGTTTTAATGTGCATGGACAGTGCATCCGCAACGAAAATGATACGGATACGGTCTAATGTAAACACCACCTAAGGTATACACAGTCAGTGATGTCACATCATAAGATTTAGAACATGGAACTCTTTTCTATGTTCTAAACTCTTTTCTATGTTCTTAAAGTGCCATTCCACCATTGGATGTATTCTTTGGCATAAAATACAATATATTTTGACAACATATATAAATGGTATCACTAGATAGAGAAATCTTTTAGCTTCAAAATGATATATCAAACATAATTTTTTGACAACGACAAGTATATTAATTTTGCGACCAAAGTCACCTACCCTTTTAATTTCCGCGCGTGATGTCATCGGCAGGTTCCCCTTCTTGTGTACCGTGTGACGTGGCACATATCAGCAATGGCGGATAGAACGCGATAAAAATAATACCAATAAATCTAGCTAATACCAATAAATCTAGCTAACTGAAAGATTAACTCAATTTTTCGCAATTTTTTTTGGCCCCCATATACGAGGAGAAATGACTCTCTCACTTTGGGGGTTTCCTGGTCTAAAAATAGACCGACACGTGGTACACAAGAAGGGGAACCTGCCGATGACATCACGTTTCACTACCGCGCGGAAATTAAAAGGGTAGGTGACTTTGGTCGCAAAATTTAATATACTTGTCGTTGTCAAAAAATTATGTTTGATATATCATTTTGAAGCTAAAAGATTTCTCTGTCTAGTCATGTTGTCATAAAATATATTGTATTTTATGCCAAAGAATACATCCAATGGTGGAATGGCACTTTAAGTTATCATTCGTTTTTAACTTTAAATTATTGCTGCTTAACTGGCCCTTACAGTTATACCTGTACTTGCAGGATTCAGGAGGAGCGAGATGAGCGTCACAGGATGAAGGGGCGAGTCAGTAGATTTGAGCCTCTGCCTACTGTGGAAGGAAGACGATCTTGTGAGTTTTGTGTGTTTTGTATGTGCGCGTGCGCATGCGGGCAGCTATAGACTAAAGGTTAGAGAAGCAGCCTTGGGCCCGAAGGGTTGTTGGTTCAAGTCCCTGGACTGGCATGAGAATCCATGGCTGAAGTGTCTTTGAGCAAGGCACCTAACCCCCAACTGCTCCCCAGGTGCTGTGTGTGCGCGCGCGTATGCGTGCGTGCTTGTTGTACGTCGCTCTGAATAAGAGCGTCTGCCTGTAGTATGTGTGTGTGCACACCACGTTGATCAGTGATGGTGTTTGTGCCTTTTCAGTTTTAGATGAATCTGCTCCAGGCTCACATGATGTTGGAGATCCTACAACCACAAACCTGTACCTGGGCAACATAAACCCTCAGGTCATTTACAATTCTGATTTAATTTTATTAAAAGGAGTATATATGTTTCTAGTTTTATTTTGTGTTCGGTTAGATTTGGGTTTTGAAGATTAATTAAACTCTGTCCTTATACGACTGTGTCAAATCAGCGTTTGGTATTTTGCATTGTTTTATAAATTGGTGGCACAAACGTATAAAGATTTTAAAGTAGCAGTAGAAAGGGTCATTTGAGAGCAATGGACCGACAGCACATTTTTACATTTGCAACTACAAATTTAAATTCGGTTTCTCTAATTTATGTTGTACTTTGACTTGCCCTTAACAGTAACGTAAGCAGCAGCTGAGTTCAGTTTCAGTGTGTAGTGTCACTGGAACAAATGCACACACAGTTGTAATAATGAACACTGCGTGAAAGCTGACAGTGCTACATGACTGACACTGGAGTAATGAAGCTTCTTCAGGTTCTACTGCATGCTCACTTTACCACCAAA
Source organism: Neoarius graeffei (assembly GCF_027579695.1). Taxonomy (NCBI): domain Eukaryota; kingdom Metazoa; phylum Chordata; class Actinopteri; order Siluriformes; family Ariidae; genus Neoarius; species Neoarius graeffei. Next base: position 71,540,243 of record NC_083585.1, read on the forward strand.
TATCATGAGTGTCCCTTAGCACCGTCCACCATTCTGAATGATCTATTAATGCTCTTAAACTTCAGTAAGAGAGGAAAATTGTGTGTAAAGCATGAACAGTTGAGCATGGTCATGTGACCCTCAGTCAATGTGGTGTTTTTTTTTTTTTTTTCCTTCTTCCTCCTCTTTTGGGCCTTTTTATTTTAGACTCTGTTCTGTTTGTGTTGTAGATGAATGAGGAGATGTTGTGTCAGGAGTTTGGACGCTATGGGCCATTAGCAAGCGTGAAGATCATGTGGCCCCGGACTGATGAGGAGAGAGCCCGAGAGAGAAACTGTGGCTTTGTGGCCTTCATGACGAGGAGAGATGCAGAACGAGCGCTTAAACATTTAAATGGTGTGTGCATGTTAAACAACAGTGTAAAACTCTACAAATCTGTTTTTGTCACTCATTGCTTTCCATCACATTGCTCTTTGCCTTGCTGCTTTTTATCACATCAGTTTTCTCCACATGACGTTTACACTAGCGCTATTGTCATTGACTTATGGTAATGTTTTTTACGTTTGTTAGTGTTTTGTTTCAGATTGAGTTGTTAAAAGACCGCTCGGTTGACTTGCCTTCATGCCTGTGTGTGTGTGTGTGAGAGAGTCTGTTTCCCCTGAGCTGCAGCACATTGTATTAAACGGATTTCTGATAGTCTTTTCAGACGAGCGTATGGAAGACAAGTGTATGGAAGGGGGCATTTCAGCCCCCTGCAGTGTTTTAATGTTGGTTATGTCTTCCAGGAAAAATGATAATGAACTTTGAAATGAAGTTGGGATGGGGCAAAGGTGTGCCCATTCCCCCCCACCCCATCTACATCCCTCCATCCATGATGGAGCACACACTCCCTCCTCCACCCTCTGGTCTGCCCTTCAACGCTCAGCCCAAAGAGAGGCTGAAGAACCCCAACGCCCCCATGCCCCCTCCTCCCAAGAACAAAGACGAGTTTGAGAAGGTAACTCACTCCACACGGATGCCATGCAACCATAAAGCTGTAATTAGCTCTGTCAAGTTAGTTATGAGGAAAAGGGGTTCATTTATAACACTGGGATGAGTTCCTCACAGCTCCCTCACTTCATTCTGATCTCTGTGAGATTTAGCTGAGATTTGTGACTGAGGTCTGATCAGTATGGTTAATACTGAGTGTCTAAATACGATTAGCAGTAAAAAGCAGTAAACTCCCCAACACGTTTCTTCCGAGTGAAAGAAAATTGGATTCTCCTACTGACTTAATTCATCTGTCTGATTCCAGTCTGTGATGGAATTCACGAGGCTGCTGTGAGGAATAAAACCCTGTGACAGTGAAATTCCTATAACTGTAGAGTAGAATAAACACAATACGCTGATCCGGGTAAGTCATTTAGAATGAAAACTCACTCTTGCCATATTTGTAGGTCTTGATGTTATCTTCAGACCACGATGTTGTTGGTTTTGTTGTTAGAGATTAATTGCGTTAAGACTGTAGACAGTGTGGTGTAAAGTGTCAGTAGTTCAGTTATAAAGTTTTAAAACTGACCAGCGTAGACGTTTTATTGTTGTAGGTCAATGTTTCATATAGTATTATGCTTGTTTCCTTTTAACAATACTCACGTCTATTCTATGTTTATTATCTGATGTGACTTCATATCCAGACTCTGTCGCAAGCCATAGTCAAAGTGGTTATCCCAACAGAAAGGTACATGTTTCTCTTCTTCTCCAAGTTCTTATCCAATGTAGACAAAGTCTCTGTAGTTTAAACAATTGGACATGTGAGCACTACACAAGCTGTTCAGCTGAGCAACAGTTGAGGCAGTGCATGAAAACACACACACACACACACACACCCTCCAGAGTTGATGAAAGTGAACTTGAAATGCAGTAATAATAGTTTAGCTCCGTACCAGTTATAAAGTGTATTAAAGTTAAGTGTTTGGTCTTTGTGTGTATGTGTGCACATGAGCGTGTGTGTTTGTTTAGAAAAGTGTTTAAAAACAAAACCCAAAAGCATGTTATACACTTGCTGAATGTTTATAGCTTATGATTCAGATAGTTAAATTATGTATTTTGCGGATTAGACACATCTCCCCATAAGCAGAGGCAGAAAACACACAGACCTGAGGGTGATGTGATAATGGGATTGTTATTGATGTTATGAGGTTTACATGCGCACACGTATGTATACACAAACACACACACGTGCATACGCACACAATCAGAAATAAGTTGGGATGGTATGTTGAAATTAAAACTGAAAACAATGATTTGTAAATAAATCTTTGACATGCATTGCGCTCAATACAAGAGCACAGTTGATGTTTTACTTCATGAATTTAAATTTTTCTTTAATGGAAAAAAACACTTATTCCAGTTTTGATTCTTGCACCAGATTTTAAAAAGGGAGACCGTAGAGCAGTTCTCATTTTATAACGTTCCTGTTCCTTCTCCCAACACTTAAGATGTTTATGGACTGAAGACTCCAAGTGATGAAGTGTTTCAGGGGTTATTTTTGTCCCGTTCTTCCTGTAAACCGGTCTTAAGATGTGTAACAGTACGGGGTTGTCGCTGTCATATTTTTCATTTCTACATTCTCCACACATTCTCTATTGGGGACGGAGGGGACACGCCCTCCTCTTCCACAGCCACGCCTTTGTAATGTGAGCAGGATGTGGTTTTGCATCGTCTTGTTGAAATCTCCCTGGAAAAGACGTCGTCTTGAAGGCAGCAGATGTTGCTCCAAAATCTGTGTACTTTTCTGCATTAATGCTCCATCACAGAAGTGTAAGTTACCTTTGCCAAGGGCACTGACCCAACCCCATACCATGATACACGCTGACTTTTGGACTCGTTCCTGCTAACGGTCTGAATGGTCCTTTTCCTGTTTGGTCTGGAGCACACGGTGTCCATTTCTTCCAAAAAAGACCTGGAATACTGATTCGTCTGACCACAATACCCGTTCCCACTGTGTGATGGTCCATCCCAGACGCCTCCGAGCCCAGAGAAGTCGACGCTGCTTCTGGACACGGTTAACATAAGACTTCCCTTTTGCACAGGAAAGTTTTAACTGGTGTTTGTGGATGTAACTCCGTATTGTAGCTTGATAAAGGTTTTCCAAAATAATCTCGAGCCCATGTGGTTCTAACAGCTGTAGATGAATGAGTTCTTGATGCCATGCCATCTGAGGGATCGGAGATCATGGGGGTTCAGATTAGGCTTGAGCCCTTTACATACCGAAATTCTTCCAGATTTCTTGAATGGTTTAATGAGGATATATACCGTAGAGGGTGAAATATCCAAATCCCTTCCTATCATTGTTTCAGGAACATTGCTTTTAAAGGATATACGCAGAACCTTTATTTTTACATACATTTCTGAGTGGATAGTATCTTCATCCTTGACTCTTGTATGCTGCATAAATGGGAATTAAAAAAAATATTTTTGAGAGTTAAAATCGACCGCAAAGTTGTGATTGGAGCTGAGCCAGCCAGCCCTGAGTGCGTGACGTCACAGCGGTAACCGGTTTTAAGGCCAAAGCCTTTTACAGCTATAGACCAAAGTCATATAAATAATAATTTATGATGAAAGTAGGAAGTACTGTTACGACTTGCTCAACTAAGACTGATTTGACTCCATTGATTGTGGGTTGACTCTCATTAAAACAGGATGGGTGTTATAACTTATGCAATGTACATGCATGCAGGGGTGATAGCGTTCCGGCGCCGCGCCGGATTTCCGGCGTACCGTGGCTGGGGAAAAAAAAAAAAAATCTAGTTCGCCCATTGTCATTCTGAGATGCGCAGATAGACAGTAAAGGGAATTCGGAATTCCCTTTACTGTCTATCTGCGCATCTCAGAATGACAATGGGCAAACTAGATTTTTTTTTTTTCTTCCCCCAGCCACGGTACGCCGGAAATCCGGCGCGGCGCCGGAACGCTATCACCCCTGTGCATGCATTTTCACTGATAAAATGTAAATGGCTCATTAAATAATAAGATGAACTGAGACAATCACATTCTGAAGCAAATTAAATAATCGTATATCGCTAACTTAAACACACAATACTAGTTACATGTATTGAATCTAAATGCAGGAAAACGAGGTTTTTTTTTTTTGTTTTGTTTTTTTAATCCAAATGAGAGTCGGAGCTTACCCGTCTGTGTTCTCACTTCTTGAAGGCCGATCTTGTGGCTGATTGTTTCAAAAAAAAAAAAATCTGACTTTCAGTTGTTTGTTCAGTTCTCCAATCATTCGTTTCTTCCATGTAAGGGCAAGATGGCAGCAATATCCAGTTTAGAAATTAGACGGCTGCTTCAGTCATTCTCTCCATACTGAGTACTCCGCAATTACTGCTTGGCTGAGGCAATTACTAAAACCCGGGATGGAATGGGATGTCGCCGGTTTTAGCAACAACCGCGGGGATTGTGCCATTCTTGAGGTCTCGAGGCACTTATAAACGAAAGTGAGGCCATGGTTCTGCGTATATGCTTTAAACATTTCAATAATTTTCTCATGGACTTGTTGACAAACTGGAGAGCCTCAGCCCATCTTTACTCCTCAAAGACTCGGCCTTTCCTGGATACTGATTTTGTACCAAATCATGATTACAGTCACCTGTTGGCATCACCTGTTTCACATCATTATTTGTTTTACCTCGTTACTCGCCCTAAATTTCCCCACCCCAACTTTTTTTTGAACGTGTTGCAGGACTGAAGCTCAGGAATGGGTGGATATAAACAAAGGAAATGAAGTTGACCAACAAAACATGAAATATCTTGGGTTCATTCTGTCTGCAATGAAATACAAGTCAAAGTACATTTACAAATCACTGCTTTCTTTTTAGTTTGCTTTTTCCGCACTGTTCCAACTTTTTCTTATTTGTGATTGTAGGAGGAAGTTAATAAGCATCCAGTGTCTAATGTCCTTTACACATTCCTTAATTTTATTCAGCTGGTTTCTCTCGTCTGGTTTTGCTGAAACATACAACTGTGTCTCATCCAAACATACAACAGTGGAAGCTAATTCCATGCTTACAGATAATTTTACCCAGAGTAACATGTATTAGTTCATCTCAAACAATTACAATATTGTGAAAAAGTTGAATATTTTCCATCAGTTATTTAAGAAAGTGAAAATGTAATATAGTCAAGACTCACTACATGTAAACTAAAACTTTTCAAGCATTTGATTTTAATTTTGATAATTACGACCTACAGCAAAACAAATTTTTAAAAAATCTCAAAATATTAGCGTATTTTGTTTGAGTAAAACAGTATAAATCCCATGTATCTATTGGTCTAGTTCAGTACACACAACCACAATCATGGGGAGGACTGCTGACCTGACAGTTGTCCAGAAGGCGAACATCGACATCCCCTACAAAGTTAATAAAACAAAACCTAACCCCCCACCACCCCCGGGTTTTTTTTTTTAATAAATAAATAAGTGGGATGCATTGTCTAGGGCAGGGGTGTCCAAACTGATCCATAAAGGGCCGTGTGGCTGCAGGTTTTCATTCCAGCCATGCAGCAGCACACCTGACTTGGCTCAATCAATCAACTGAACTGTCCTCACACAGTCAAATACTTGCAGCCACACCCACCCTTGATTAAAGGGTGGGTGTGTCAGTTGATTGAATAAGCCAAATCAGGTGTGCTGCTGCATGGCTGGAATGAAAACCTGCAGCCACACGGCCCTTTATGGATCAGTTTGGACACCCCTGGTCTAGGGTATAGCAGAACATTGACTCTAAGTGTTCAGTTGCCACTTCAGTTTCTTTGTGGTCTGATGGTGATCCAATCAGGGTTCCCCCTGGGTTCTGAAAAATATTCACCACTTTTTTTTTTTTTTTTTTTCCTTGAAAGATAGTCAAAAAAGTATTCTTCACCTTTTCTTAGTTAGCGACTTATCAAAAGTGAACTTAATACAGTTTTATACAAACCAAACTGGCACAATTCAAATATTTGTACCGATACAGCTAGGCCTCTCCATTACAGATAAAATTTGGGCTCCACTCCAGCCTCTAAGAAGAAAGACTTGACTTTGGGCAGCCTGGGCACCATCAAGCTAAAATAAAAACCTATTTAGTTTGAGCTTACTGAAGGTTAATTTAACATGGAATTATTCTAGAGAGATATTAGGGCTCCCTTTAACCTTTTACTTCAACACAAAACTTGATTTACAATTGAACAGAGTCCAGAAGAATCTGGGAAGAGTGAAGGAATCTGAGTTTCCTGTTGATTTACAAACCGAGCACAGAATGACATGGTGTTCAAACAACAACAAATGTTTGACACGGACTCCACATGCCATGCCCCTGAAATGTAGCTCCCTTGTGAAGATCCTATTCTTGTCGAATAGGATCTTTTTTTTTTTTTTGGATAGCGTCATTGCTTATTCTGCATACGTGGGCTATATATTTCAAATGTTGTACTTGGCAAATGTCTGAAATTGACTGACTGGGTAATTTCATGCAACCAGGCATTAGTTATCTTATAGGCCCAATCAAGTTCCCCCTCTGAGGTTTTTGGCTCATTTCCCACCTTGTGTTTTCTAGATAGTGGTGGTACATTCTTACGAGCAAATCCACCTGCAACCATTTTCCTTAGAAAATTGTTCCAAACCACCTCAATCTTATTCAGTTCCACCTTGGTAAGATGCCATGCTTGCACACTATAAAGTAAGCGGACGGACACAGGCTGTCAGGATTTTCATTCGCATGTTAAGATAAATCTCACGATCAGTGAGGACGTGCTCAGGGACGGTCGGGGTTCTGTGTGTCTTACCGACCCCTGTATTACTGATGCTGTCCAATGTACTCAGGGGCAGTTAGGGTTCTGAGTGTGTTTTACCGACCCCTGTATTATTGACGCTGTCCGATATGCTTGGAGATGGTCGGGGTTCTGTGTGTCAAGTCAAATAAACTTGATTTGTGTGTCTTACTGACCCTGCATTACTGACGCTGTTTAACGTGCTCAGGGGCAGTCGGGGCTCTGAGTGTTTTTTACCGACCCCTGTATTACTGATGCTGTCAGATGTGCTCAGGGACGGTAGGGGCTCCTGTATTACCGATGCTGTCCGACATGCTCGGGGCGGTCGGGGCTGGGACTGTGTTTTACTGACCCCAGTATTACTGATGCTGTCCAATGTGCTCAGGGCTGTCGGGGCTCCGAGTGTCTCTCTCCCCGTGGCTGTTTGAGCCCTTAAATAATCTTCAGTGCTTGAAGAAGCCCGTCCAAAAAACTTTGCCAGCTTAGACTGTATCATTGTTTAGTTCACAGAGTTAATTACCCCACCACATCAGGCCAATTAAGATGCACTGCCATTGGTCAAAAACTCAGCGCTCATTTGGTCATTGTGTGGTTGATTTTTATTGGTCACAAGCATGTGTTTACACACCGGCTTCCTGCCGTCTCTTCACTGGGGTTGGATTTTGGCAAAAGGGGAGGGATTTGTATAAAAGGTGACTTGTGGTGGTGATAAAGATGAAAAAATATATTCATCACTGTGACAACTGCTAGTAATTTTGTTATCTGTTATCACCCAAATGAAGATGGGTTCCCTTTTGAGTCTGCTTCCTCTCGAGGTTTCTTCCTCATGTCGTCTGAGGGAGTTTTTCCTTGCCACCCTCGCTACAGGCTTGCTCATTGGGGATAGATTAGGGACAAAATTAGCTCAAGTTTAAAGTCATTCAAATTCTGTAAAGCTGCTTTGTGACTGTCTATTGTTAAAAGCGCTATTAAAAATAAGCTTAATTTTCTGTTCATCACTGACAAGCATGATGAGCGCCAGTGGGAACCCTATCCAATCAAAGGTGATATGTCTGGTAGACTATTGATGATAAATTTTGTGTAGTTGATGTGAATGTATGTTTGAGGTGATAATATGGCAAAGTGCATATATTATTGCCATGACATGCAGTACCAGTTAAGAGTGCGGACACACCTACTCATTCATCGGTGTTCATCACCTACTTGTTCATTCATGTGCACACGTACGTGCACTCATTGAGAAGTGTTTCAACACAGGCTTTGTGTCAGGGATGGCATGTTTATTCTCCGTAGTGTATATGCTATGGCATTTGATATAATCTCAGAAAAAGCAGTAAACACGCAGTGTCGGTGAGCTACAGTGTCTACTGGAGAACATACATTGTTGAATAACTAGTGGTACTGCACAGTGATGACAGACATACACGCGCACACACCCCTGCCTATGGCTGATGCTCACCTGAACCGCCGCAGTAGTGTGGGTAAAAAGTGCAGCACCCGATCCCATGTAGTGTCAGTGACCTTTGACCTTGGCCTTGGTGAGCAGCACCAGTTGAACTGCAGCAGCGAGGGACCAGGAAAACGTCACAGGACTGAGGATTGGGGAAAGTATACAGAATGACATTGGTATGATCGGCTCCAATGCTTTGTGACTGTGATTTTCTACATTCTGACCCAAAGCAATAAATCACCTTTACATGATGTGTTAGATTTAATGTCCTGCCCCTTTGGCCTGGTAATTAAACCATTAGCATGAACAGGTGACGTTAAAGGCAATGTGAGTGAGGGAGCAGTGCTGTTAGCAAATTGCCATTGTCCTCATCCTCACAGTGTGTGTGTTGTTACACTGCCAGTCAGTTTTAAACCTTACACACTGCACTGTTCACTATTCACTCACCACTCAATCTACACTAATATAGTAAAATGCGTGAGTGTGTGTGTGAGAGATATTTGAGATGATGTATTAATGTGAGTGAGAATCAGTGAGGGGTGTGTGTCAGAGATAAAGCAGTAGGGAATGTGTGGGTGTGTGTGTTTTGGTGATGGCTTTGAATCCATGTCTAATTGTGTTGCTTTTGTAGGAATTTGCTCTCTCTAATCCACCGGATGATAGAGTTTGTGGTGCGTGAAGGTCCTATGTTCGAGGCCATGATCATGAACAGAGAAATTAACAACCCCTTGTACAGGTGAGCTTTATTACATGTGTGCTGTTCACGAACCTCTATAAATCTGATAAAAATGTTTCATTCATTTTGAATTATATAGCTGTACATGGAGAGGGTCAAAATAAAACTGTCTTCCATGAATCAGTTATGAACCTCTCACAGCTGTGGCAATAAAAAGGCTTAAATCTTGAAAACATTTAAAATAAATTACCTGTGCATGTCAAGTCAGTGTATTTATATGCAATATAAATATATTTATATGTGCGCATGCAGGTTTTTATTTGAGAATCAAAGCCCGGCTCATGTGTATTACCGCTGGAAGTTGTACTCCATCCTACAGGTAAGTTTCAGCACGTGCACACACACCCTCTGTGCTGGGTTAGAAGCAGTAAGCTGAGACTGAACTCTAAAATTTCATGCGCAGGGAGATTCTCCAACAAAATGGAGGACGGAGGACTTCAGGTTGTTTAAGAACGGCTCGTTGTGGCGACCGCCTCCTCTGAACCCTTATCTGCATGGCACACCTCAGGAGGAGGAGATTGAGGAAGAGGAAGAGGAAGAAGGCATTAAGAAAGGATCTCTGAAAGACGAGTATGATACCTAATACACATGAAAGCAGGAAAAAATGGAAGGAAGAATTCTTCCATTAATAGTAATTTTTAGCACATGCACCTGTAAATCTGTGAGTAAAGCTTGTTTTTAATTCTGTGTACACGTGTGTTTACAGTGAGAGGGATAAACTCGAGGAGATTCTGCGAGGTCTCACCCCCAGGAGGAGTGACGTTGCTGAGGCCATGCTGTTCTGTCTCACTCATGCTGACGCTGCAGAAGAGATTGTCGAGTGCATCACAGAGTCTCTGTCCATCCTGAAAACACCACTTCCTAAAAAGGTCAGGACTCTTCACTTACCTGCATGGGGTTGATTGTGTGAACGTTACTGTATATGTACTGAATATAAAAGAAACATTTTGACAACACAAAGTAAAGATATTTAGTGGTGGTACTTTTTTGATTCATCATCGTCTCCTCCTGTCTCAAAAGACAGTGGACTGCACCGGAAATGTCAAATCACTGCATTGCAGCAGCGTCCACTGTGGCGCTAAAGTCCGATTCTTGAGTGGCAGTCTTTGCCACAGTTGCTGCATGTGTATGCTGTTGGTAGTGAGGGTGTGGAGGCTGCTCTCGCTCTTTGTCCTTCCCTTCTGTCGTGCCACAGCTGTTCTCTCCTGGCCTCAGCTCTCCTAACACCTGTCCAGACTAGGGATGTTAACCGATGACCGTTTGACCGGTGGTTGACTGAATCAACGTCAACCGGTTAATTTTTTTTTTTTGGTTGTCGGTGGAAAAAAAAAATCAATCGTTTTGAAGCTGCCGATTTTGGAGCGGAGAACCTGGAATTCTGTGTTTGTAAACGCTTGGGCATGCCATGCGGTGTAAGGACGACAGCTGACAAATCAGAAACACCCATTCAGTCATGTCCCGCCCCAGTTAAAGACAGCTGACAAATCAAAAACACCCATTCAGTCATGTCCCGCCCTCCCGCTGCCACTCGGCGAAAGAAAAAAGTGTAGACACAGGCTTTTTAGCTTACAAATTACTATTGTTTTTTTTGTTTTTGTTTTTTTTAAAATTATTATTAGAAGGCACATGGAGTTTAGTCCTGCCTTGGCCAGTGCATTCTGAAAGTATGTTTCGGTCTGTAGTCAACAATGCATGTTATTGCAGATCATATCTCTCCACACAAACTAAAAGCGCAGATGGCGACTTTTTCACGGCTTATTCATGGACTATAACGGCATTTGCTTATGTAGTAATTTTAATACAGAATTTACTCTGATGAAATTATTCAGACACTCCAACGCCCCCCCCCCCCAAAAAAAAATCGAATCTGCACGAGCCGTGAAAAAGGCGCGCCGTTTGCATCCCTGTTTAAACTCATAGGTTAACCGGCTAATGAGGCTCGGTGGTCGGTCAAGATTTTTTTTAGTTTTCGCCATCCCTAGTCCAGATGATACAATGTCAGTTGCTGCAATCAAATGCAGCTGTTTCCCATGAGTCGAGGTTTATTTCGGTGGACTTCATGCCCCTCTTGCGTATGTTCTTATAATGCACAGTTGGCCATCCAACGCATCTTGAGCCTGATGCAAGCTTGCTGTAGAGGACGTCCTTTGGGATGCGCCCATCCTCCGTGCGACTGACATGGCCGAGCCATCGCAGGCGTCTCTGGAACAGCAATACATACATGCTTGGAGTGTTTGCCCGCTTGAGGACATCCTTGTTGGGTGCTCTATCCTGCCAGGATATACCCAAGATGCGTTGCAGACAACGCAGATGGAAGCCTTTGAGGTGACGTTCCTGTCGGGTATAAGCCGTCCAGGTTTCTCTGCCATAGAATAGGGTGCTCAACACACAGGTGCTGTACACCAAGATCTTGGTGTTTGTGGTCAGCTTGTTGTTTTCCCACACCCTTTTGGACAGTCTTGATACTGCTTTGCCAATGCGCTTGCTGATCTCAGCTTCAAGGGATAGGTTGTTGGAGATTGTAGAACCAAGGTATGTGAAGTTCTTGACCACTTCCAAGGTGTAGTCCCCTATGGAGATGCCGGGCACGTTGCTGATATCTTGACCCATCGCGTTTGTTTTCTTCAGGCTGATTTTAAAGCCACATTCTTTGTAGGCATCAACAAGATGGTTGATGAGTCTCTGTAGTCACTTCCTGTGTGTGGGAGGCCAGGGCATCAGCAAAGGGCATTTCTTGGAGCATGACCTGGCGGACTTTGGACTTGGCTCGGAGGCTGAAGAGATTGAACAGCTTGCTGTCTGAACACGCTGCCATCTGGTGCACTAAAGGCATAAGACGGCAGCAGGGAGAAGATCCTGAAGAGGGTGGGGGCAAGGACACAGCCTAGCTTCACTCTGCTGTTGATGGGGAGGAAGAGGAACTGCTAAACAGCACTGTGCCCATCATGTCCTCATGGAATGGCAACATCACTTTCAGCAACTTCTGTGGGCATCTTATCTTCTCAAGGAGCTTGAAGAGGTCCTTTCTGCTCACAAGGTCAAACACCTTAGTCAAGTGTGTGTATATATAGTCAAGTTTATTTGTATAGCGCTTTTAACAATAAACATTGTCGCAAAGCAGCTTTACAGAATTTGAACGACTTAAAAACATGAGCTAATTTTATCCCTAATCTATCCCCAATGAGCAAGCCTGTGGCGACGGTGGCAAGGAAAAACTCCCTCAGATGACACGAGGAAGAAACCTTGAGAGGAACCAGACTCAAAAGGGAACCCATCCCAATTTGAGCAACAACAGACAGCAGGACTATAATAAGTTTTAACATGAAGTCAGTTTCGTTGATGATGTAACTCTTCATTGATGGAAACTTGAGTGCAAAACTGTTCATGACAACTGCAGTCCTAAAGTTAGCAAGTCAACTGTAGTCCTCAGCCATAAAAGCATTACTGTAAGTGTCCAGAGCGTCTTCCAGGTGTGACTTTCAACTGTCCTCATGGGGCCATCCTCCACAGGAGCGATGCAATGAGACTCCAACCAGACACAGGGCACCAGGATGGATCAAGCAGGTCTGAGGAGCAGAAGAGGTTCAGCATCTCGATCCCAGGACCGACATGTAACTCAGAGGGACAGATTGGGGGGGGGGGAGAGAAAACACAGGTTGTTGGGTATGCCCACTGTCACCTGAATAAGTGTAGGCAACAGGTGTCAATGTCAATTCCCTGCAGGCTACGAGAGCCAGTTGAGGTCTCCACCCTCTCCACCAAAAGATTTCCTGTTGACTCCATGTAACTCAGAGGAACAGATTTTGGGGGGAGAGGGAGAGAAAACGCAGGTTGTTAGGTATGCCCAATGTCACCTGAATAAGTAGGAACAGTATACACTTTGCGCTGAGTACAAGCAGGGACTCCGGCAACTAACTAGGACAGCATAACTAAAAGGGGAGAGCCAGAAGGTAACACAGGCATGAGGGGCCCCGGGACATAAAGCAGCAGCCACTACACCATCAACAAACTCGAGTGAGCAAGCAAGTGGGGACTGACAGCATCCGTACATCCCAGTTTACCAAAACACTCTGTCTGAGGACCCTCCAGATCTACACCTTTACCTCATAAACACCATTAACAAAAGGCTTGACTAAACAGATATGTTTTCAGCCTAGACTTAAACAGAGACTGTGTCTGATTCCTGAACACTACTTGGAAGGCTGTTCCATAACTGTGGGGCTTTGTAAGAAAAGGCTCCGCCCCCTGATGTAGCCTTCACTATACGAGGTACCAGCAGATAGCCTCCACCTTTTGATCCAAGTAGGTGTGGCAGGTCATAGAGGAGCAGAAGTTCACTCAGGTACTGTGGTGCGAGAACATTCAGTGCTTTAAAGGTCAATAGTAGTATTTTATAATCAGTACGAAATTTGATTGGGAGCCAATGCAGTGTGGATAAGACAGGGGTGATGGGGTCATATTTTCTTGTTTTAGTAAGGACTCTTGCTGCTGCATTTTGAACTAACTGGAGCTTGTTTATACACTTATTGGAACATCCAGACAGTAAGGCATTACAATAATCCAACCTGGAGGGAACGAAAGCATGAACTAGTTTTTCCGCGTCATGTAGTGACATTAAATTTCTTATTTTAGCAATATTTCTGAGATGAAAGAAAGCTATCCAGGTAATGTTATCAATGTGAGTTTCGAATGAAAGACTGGGGTCAATAATCACCCTGAGGTCTTTTACTGCTGCACGTGAAGAAACAGAAAGGCCATCCAGAGTTACTGTGGAATTAGAAAACTTACTTCTAGCTGCATGTGGTCCGAGTACAAGTACTTCAGTCTTGTCAGAGATAAGCAGAAGGAAATTAATAAGCATCCAGTGTCTAATGTCCTTCACACATTCCTCAATTCTATTAAGCTGGTGTCTCTCATCAGGTTTTGCAGAAACATACAACTGTGTGTCATCAGCATAACAACTAATACAATGTTTACGAATAATATCACCCAGAGGTAACATTTTATAAAGAAAAAAGCAGTGGACCCAAGACAGAACCTTGTGGAACACCAAACTTTACCTCAGTACGTCTAGAAATATCACCATTTATATCAACGTACTGATAGCGATCAGTTAAATAAGAGCTGAGCCAGGAGAGGGCCGTTCCCTTAACTCCCACAACATTTTCTAGTCTATCCAGAAGAATGGAATGATCAATGGTATCAAATGCTGCACTAAGGTCAAGCAACACAAGTAGCGAGACGCAGCCCTGATCAGATGCCAACAGTAGGTCATTTACTACTTTAACCAGAGCTGTCTCTGTGCTATGATGAGGTCTAAATCCTGACTGATACATTTCATGGATGTTATTCCTATGTAAATATGAGCATAACTGCTGTGCCACAGCTTTTTCTAGGATCTTGGAGATAAAGGGGAGGTTTGCTATTGGCCTATAATTGGACAGCTGACAGGGATCAAGGTCAGGTTTTTTAATCAGGGGTTTGATAACTGCTAGTTTAAAGGATTTGGGTACATAGCCAATCGTAAGAGAAGAATTTATTATTTTTAGAAGCGGCTCAATTACGTCAGGTATTATCTGTTTGAATAGACGTGTAGGTAAGGGATCTAGTACACAAGGTGAGGCTTTTGATGCGGAGATTAATGAAAGTAATTCAGTTTCTCTAAGGGGAGTAAAACATTCTAATTGCTGATCTGATACAGTTATATTGTTAACTACAGGGTCACTTACATTGTCTGACCTTAAATTAGTAGTTTGAATTTTTTGTCGGATAGTCTCAATTTTGTCATTAAAAAAATTCATGAAGTCGTTGCTACTACATACTGCAGGTGTGCATGTGTCTATAGTGGACTTATTCCTGGTTAATTTTGCTACAGTATTAAATAGAAATCTAGGATTATTTTTGTTCTATTAGGGAGGAGAGATATGTTGATCTCGCAGCACTAAGAGCTTTTCTATACTTCAGGAAGCTCTCCTTCCACGCTAATTTGAACGCTACCAATTTTGTTTGACGCCATTTACGTTCCAATTTTTGAGTGGTCTGTTTTAATGTGCGAGTGTCATCATTATACCAGGGTGCTAATTTTTTGTCTCTGACCATTTTCCTTTTAAGAGGAGCTACATTATCTAAGGTATGGCGGAATGTTGACTCTAAGCATTCAGTTGCCTGATCAAGTTCTGCAGGGGCTGACAGTGACCCAATCAAAGTTGATAACTCTGGGAGATCATTTATAAAGCTCTGTGCAGTAGTTGACGTGAATGTACGTTTAATACAGTAGCGTGGTGAGGTGCATATATTATTACTCAGACATAGTTTGAATGAGATGAGATAATGATCTGAGAACTTCAGACTGTGGAAGTGTGACTATATTGTCTACGTTTAACCTGAATGTGACCACCATTATGGGTCGGTCCTATGACATTCTGATTAATCCCTACTGAATCTAAAATGGACACAAACGCTGTTTTTAAAGGGTCTTCTGGGTTATCGAAGTGAATATTAAAATCTCCGACAACTAAAGCTTTGTCTAAGGAAATAACCAGATCTGAGATAAAATCTGCAAATTCAGAAAGAAACTCAGAATATGGCCCCGGGGGCCTGTAAATAATAAGCAATGGAATTAACTAGGTAGACTTATTTTTCGAGGCTACATACATTATATGAGTATGAAGAACTTCAAATGTATTAAGTTTATAACTAGGGGTGGGTATTGCCAAGGACCTCACGATACGATACGCATCACGATACGATATTGCGATATCAGAATTTTGCGATATATTGCGATATTCTACATAGTTCACTGAAAAATGTAAAATGCATTATGCATCTTAAAATCCGAGTTGTATGTACATCAGATGATGGTGATAATTCATGGGACAAACTGAGTCAAAACAATGTAATTCAAATTATCCATGCCATTTTATTGTAACTATACGAGCGCAAGTTACAACATATTTGCAGGAACAACACACTGTCTGGAACACACTGAAAAGTGCAGTGGGCATCTTAGTCTCCCTGAGCACAATTATGAAACAAAGTGCAGTGTGGGTCAGTGTCCACACACTGAAACTGAACTGAAACCTCAGTGAATCATGTTTCTTCTGAACTTAGAGTAAATACTCAAAATGAAATGCAGTGTCTCTCACACACTAAAATTGAAAATGCAAAATAAAGTGCAACTTCTTGCCTTTGGCCTTAAATGACAAAATTAAGTTCACAGTTACAGTAAGTCACACATCACTGAAGTAGACGGGAGGACTTTGGCGCTGTCCAGTGTAGTTTGCTTTGGGTCGGGTTTCGGTGGCTCCGGCTGAGCTAATATGTCGGGGTGGTGTCGTGCTAAGTAAGTTCGCAAGTTTGTTGTGTTACCTGAATATCTAATTGGAGCGAAACAGGTTTTGCAAAGTGCGTACTCTTTGTCCAGCTCACTTTTTTTTTTCTCCTTTCTTTTGGAATCCAAAGTACCTCCAAACATCTGCCTTAAAGTTCGGCGGCGTCTCTAGGTTTACGTTAACAGCCATGCTTGCTTGTTTTTTTTCCTCACTGCAACCGCTGGGGGAAAAAAGAGAAGACGACGAATGTCTTGCAGTGAGGTAGCGGCACAGCGACACCTTGCAGAACGGAGGTGCAGAAGTCGTACTGGATTTACAACCCGTCTGAAAAATGATTTATTTGAAAAAATATCGATATTCAAATTTTGAGTATCGATATTGAATCGGAAGACAAAGTATCGCGATATATCGCCGTATCAATATTTTTGCCCACCCCTATTTATAACCAGGTTTGTGTGTTACCTAGATCATCATTATAAATAACCGCGATGCCTCCTCCTCTGCCAGTTAGACGAGGCTGGTGTATATAACTGTATCCAGGAGGACTCACTTCATTTAATGCTATATATTCATTTGACTTAATCCATGTTTCAGTTAAACAAAGTACATTAAACTCCTGATCAGTAATGAGTTCATTAACCATTAGCGCTTTAGATGTAAGAGAGCTAATATTTAATAGCCCCACCTTTAGATCAAAGGTGCTGGCAGCAGCTGTACAGTCAGTATGATCTAATTTTATATTGATTAGGTTACTGGAACAAACTCTCTGAATATTTCTACCTTTTTGTTTAGCCCGGGGAACAGACACAGTCTTGATGTAGTGGACCCTGAGTGACAACTCTGTGCAGCTAGCAGACAGTCGGTTTAGCCTGTTTGTCTGCTCTGACTAACAGGCTAAATATAGGCGATGTACAAGGGCTGCTTCTGTTCCCAGCACTTCTCATGCAGACGTTAGGGTCTGTTTTGGTTAATAACCTGTCTTTTTAATAATTTTTTCACAGATTGCGAGGTTATATTTGGTGTCTGATGTGTTGTATAACTCCTCAGCAAAAGTTGCTAATGCCTCCTATTATCGAAAATTGTAAGTCCATTATGCAATTCTTTTTCTTTGTCTCTGAATTTGTAAGCACCCTGACATCATTAATTTGCCATTTTTCTTTACCAGCTTTGAGATTAAATTGTCTCAGATATTCTCTGATCTCAACGCCACCTTTAAGACGATACAGGGCCACTTACAGTCTGAGAATTTTAAGGTACACACTGGTCTTGTATTTAAATATGTGAAGCAGCTGTTTGTGAGAGTCAGAATTCCTAAATTTGTCATCTTTGTGTGTGTGTGGGAGACCTGCTGGAGCCTCTAACTGAAATGGAGGTTGTTTAATAATGGTCTTTCACTTTATTGTCCCAGCAAAGAGTGATGTCGTGTTTCCGAGCGTGGGAGGAGTGGGCCGTGTATCCTGATCCATTTCTCATCAAACTCCAGAACATTTTTCTGGGACTTGTCAGTCTCGATCCAGAAAAGGAGGCTGAAGTGTCCGAGGTGAGGATTTAACACCATGGCTGTGTTCCACTTCTGTTCTTTATGTGCTCTTGTCCACTTTCCCTCACTTTGACCTCTACTTGACCTGAAATGTGATTTAAAGCTTTGGTCTGATTTACATCAAAAAATGTCCCTGATGTGAGAAAATAACCCTACTAGACAATTAGAAATGGAGTGTGTCTGTCTGTCTGTCTGTCTGTCTCAGCCCACTGAGCAAGCTGAGGATTTGGATGGTGCCCCCATTGTGGAAGAGGAGTTGGATGGAGCTCCTTTAGAGGATGTTGATGGTACACCAATCGATGGAGCTCCACTAGATGGTGCTCCGCTGGATGACCTGGACGGTGTTCCAATAAAAGGATCAGAGGAAGAACTGGACGGCCTTCCTCGTGAGTCACTTACATTTTCACTCGCGCACACTAACCCTCTGTACGAACACACCTCAGGTGTTCAGGGTGAGAATGTCACAGATCATTGCCATAGTAACAAAAAACTGACTCCACCCCTTCAGCCATGTGTCAGGAATAACAAACAGATTTTGTGTCGTCAGCTTGTCTGGTATTTTTTTAAGGTATTTGTAGTAGTAATAATTTTATACAGATTGATGAGACTGGTGGGATTTAAACCCTGACAAACAGGTTGAAGTTAATCAGATACAGGTGAGGAATGTTTCAGTCTCAACACGTTCCACACAATAGTAATGTTAACTTTTTTTAGACAGATCACATCACATGGATTTAGATGAAAATGAACCTCTTGTGTAAAATGACTGACTGACTTGAACTTTGTGTAGTGGACGGGCCGAAACCTGGGTTTAAAATGGCTCCATCTAAGTGGGAGGAAGTGGACGGAGCTGCTCTCGAGGCTCAGGGTATTTTATAAAGGTTTATTTGACATTCTCTGTCAGCTGCTTTGTGATTTCTGTGTATCTTAAAGATTACTGATGTTTGATTCACAGCTGTAACTACATCAAAATGGGAAGTCTTTGATTTGCCTGAAGAGTCTGAGAAAAGTGGCGAGAGGTAAAAATGGATGCCATTTTCTTTTATTTTTAATTGCTAAAAATAAAATGGCTGTCAAATTTTGTCGTCTTGTTGATGAGTGTAAGTAACCAAACCACTGTACCTAACAGGAAAACACATGAGGCTGATGTGAAGGAGACTGTGAAGAGTTCCTTGTCAGAGCTGCAGTCTCACTCTCAGCCTGCAAAAGAGGAACATCAGGATCCTAAATCGGTCAAGCTCTCGGAGATGAGTGAAGAGAAACGCGCAAAACTGCGAGAGATTGAGGTGAATTTACTCCTCACACATACTCTGTGTATGGCCAGGAATTCTGTTAGATATTTAATAACACTTCTGTTTACAGCTCAAAGTGATGAAGTTTCAGGATGAGCTGGAATCTGGAAAACGGACCAAAAAATCCACCCAGAGCATTCAGGAACAGGTGGAGCTGTACAGGGACAAACTACTGCAGAGGGTCAGTCACACTGCTGATAGAGGACGTATTGTTCTGTACAGGGGGGTGTGGGTGGGGGTCTGGCTGGTCGTGCTGTGTTGTTACTTTTACCCCAGTGAAGTGTTTTATCATTATTATGCTGTAATGAAGTCCTGTGTGAATGGGAGAAAAACAGTAAAGTGGAAACGTTAATCTCTCCTCTGTCGACCCAGTAACGTTTACAGAAATCTTTTGCTCCGGAAATATCGGATTTACATGTTGTGCTGGCGGTGACGTACATGATGTGACGGCACTCGTACTGCCTCCGTGTAAAGCAAGCGGCAGCATCTCTAAACAACAAGCAAAGAAAACATCAGATGCAGTAGGAGTCACGTTCCCAGATCTAACGTGGACAAGCAAAACTGCGGATAGGAGCAAACCGTACATAAAGCTTGTTTTCCACAGACTTGCATACCTATGGTACAGTTTTATTTACATCACCAATTCCCAAAAAGTTGTGACGCTGTGTAAAATGCGAATGAAAATGTAATGTGAAGATTTGCAAATCATGAAAACCCTTTTTCATTGAAAATAGTGGAAAGACAGCATATCAAATGTTGAAACTGAGAAATTTTATTTATTTATTTTAAATATGTTCATTTTGGGGCAGCACGGTGGTGTAGTGGTTAGCGCTGTCGCCTCACAGCAAGAAGGTCTGGGTTCGAGCCCCGGGGCCGGCGAGGGCCTTTCTGTGCGGAGTTTGCATGTTCTCCCCGTGTCCGCGTGGGTTTCCTCCGGGTGCTCCGGTTTCCCCCACAGTCCAAAGACATGCAGGTTAGGTTAACTGGTGACTCTAAATTGAGCGTAGGTGTGAATGTGAGTGTGAATGGTTGTCTGTGTCTATGTGTCAGCCCTGTGATGACCTGGCGACTTGTCCAGGGTGAACCCCGCCTTTCACCCGTAGTCAGCTGGGATAGGATCCAGCTCGCCTGCGACCCTGTAGAACAGGATAAAGCGGCTAGAGATGATGTGAGATGTTCATTTTGAATTTGATGTCAGCAGCATATTTCAAAAAAACTTGGGGTGGGGTGTGTTTACCACTGCTGCTTCACCTCTACTTTTAACAACTCTGTAAACGTTTGGGAACTGAGGAGACCAATTGTTGTAGTTTTGAAAGTGAAATGTTGTCTCAGTCTTGGGTTTTTAATCCATCCCTTATTTTTAATTTGCTTTTTAAAAATTTCCCCCACTTTAAGGCAGTAGTATACATTCAAAGCTTACATATATTAGTGTGCATGTGTGGGGTTTTACACACACACAGTGCCTTGCAAAAGTATTCATACCCCTTGAACTTTTCACATTTTTCCACCTTACAACCACGAACTTAAGTATTTTTATTGAGGTTTTATGTGATAGACCAACACAGAGTAGCACATAATTGTGAAGTGAAACGAAAATGATAAATGGTCTTCAAAATTTTAAACAAATAAAAATCTGAAAAATGTGATGTGCATTAGTATTCAGCCCCCCTGCGTCAATACTTTGTAGAGCCACCTTTTGCTGCAATTACAGCTGCAAGTCTTTTGTGGTATGTCTCTACCAGCTTTGCACATCTAGACACTGAAATTTTTGCCCATTCTTCTTTGCAAAATAGTTCAAGCTCAGCCAGATTGGATGGAGAGCGTCTGTGAACAGCAATTTTCAAGTCTTGCCACAGATGCTCGATGGGATTTAGGTCTGGACTTTGACTGGGCCATTCTAACACATGAATATTATTTGATCTAAACCATTCCATTGTAGCTCTGGCTGTATGTTTAGGGTCATTGTCTTGCTGGAAGGTGAATCTCCTTCCCAGTCTCAAGTCTTTTGCAGCCTCCAACAGGTTTTCTTCCAGGATTGCCCTGTATTTAGCTCCATCCATCTTCCCATCAACTCTGACCAGCTTCCCTGTCCCTGCTGAAGAAAAGCATCCCCATAGCATGATGCTGCCACCACCGTGTTCCACAGTGGGGATGGTGTGTGCAGGGTGATGAGCAGTGTTAGTTTTCCGCCACACATAGCGCTTTGCATTTAGGCCAAAAAGTTCAACTGTGGTCTCATCTGACCAAAGCACCTTCTTCCACATGTTTGCTGTGCCCCCTACATGGCTTCTTATGCCTGTCTTTCAACAATGGCTTTCTTCTTGCCACTCTTCCAAAAAGGCCAGATTTGTGGAGTGTACGACTTTATAGTTGTCCTGTGCACAGATTCTCCCACCTGAGCTGTGGATTTCTGCAGCTCCTCCAGAGTGATCATGGGCCTCTTGGCTGCTTCTCTGACCAGTGCTCTCCTTGCTCGCTCTGTCAGTTTAGGTGGATGGCCATGTCTTGGTAGGTTTGCAGTTGTGCCATACTTTTTCCATTTTTGAAGGATGGATTGAACAGTGCTTCTTGAGATGTTCAGAGCTTGGGATATCTTTTTTTTTTTTATAACCTAACCCTGCTTTAAACTTCTCCAGAACTTTATCCCTGACCTGTCTGGTGAGTTCTTTGGTATTCATGATGCTGTTTGTTCTTTCGTGTTCTCTAACAAACCACTGAGGCCTTCACAGAACAAGTGTATTTATGCTGAGAGTAAATTACACACAGTAGGACTCTATTAACTAATTAGACGACTTCTGAAGGCAGTTGATTGCACTGGATTGTATTTTGAGGTATCAGAGTACAGGGGGCTGAATACTAATGCACACCACATTTTTCAGATTTTTATTTGTTTAAAATTTTGAAGACCATTTATCATTTTTGTTTCACTTTACAATTATGTGCTACTCTGTGTTGGTCTATCACATAACCTCAAACTTTTAAGTTCGTGGTTGTAAGGTGGAAAAATGTGAAAAAGTTCAAGGGGTGTGAATACTTTTTTTAAGGCTGTGTGTGTGTGTGTGTGTGTGTGTGTAGATCAGGGTTCCCGCGGGTCCTTAAGTCTTAAATACAACTTTCGGTTTTCAAGGCCTTAAAACGTCTTAAATTGTTTGGAATGACTGGAATTTTCGAAAGGGAGGTATTAAATTTAATATTGGACCGAACGAGTGAAATGTCTCCATCCGGTTTGGGTATTTTTTTTTTAACTGTAATTTTAAAAGTGACCAGCGCACCTTTTGGGGGCAGCATTGGTTCTGTGTGTTCTGTGCATTCCGTAGATCAAGAACTAACGTTAGGAGGCTACTGGAGGAAGTGCGGTGCGGTGGTTAAGAGTGAGAGATGCGCAGGTAGCTTACGTGGGCACTAGAAAGCGTTGATAATTATGGGAAGATGTCTGTTTAACGACAAGTGGTTGGGGGATGACAAATACCCTCAAAATAAGGAGAAGAATCGTTTGTGATAAAAAGCGCTGGATCGCACAAATGTGTTTAAAGACGGTAACGCAGCGCTGGGGACACGCCCACTGGGAAACTGGTTTTTCACCGACACGAGGCGCGCGCGCGCGCGTTAGAGGTCAAGCGCTCCGGAGTGAAACGCAGGGGGGTTCGCGCATGCGCACAAGAGTCAGGTGGAAAATGGGGCTTATAGGAAATACTACTACTAATGATTAGCATCATTTTTTTTTTACATAATTAACATTGTTTATTGTACTAAGTTAAATATAAATATATAAACAACCTTTATTTCAAAACTCAATTACAAAGAACTCCAGAAAATACAATAATTCTAAGTATAGTACAATATAAATAATTTGTACAAAAAGTTTGTTTTATTACTTATCGTCTACAACAGTGTTTTTAATATAATAAGAATATTAACCACTAATAATAATTAGTAGTAATAGTAATTATTGATTAATCATTACTACTTATGAATTAGTGATTAAGTACTAGGGATTATTAAATGTTATAAAATTAAGTTATTAAAAATTATTACAAATTATTAAAAAGTAGTAATTGGTAGAATACAAACAAATACTCATGGATTATAGATAACTTTTTTTTTTAAATGGTGAACATTGATATAAAATAACTGTACTACTAATAATA
Organism: Neoarius graeffei; assembly: GCF_027579695.1. NCBI lineage: Eukaryota > Metazoa > Chordata > Actinopteri > Siluriformes > Ariidae > Neoarius > Neoarius graeffei. The sequence goes on from NC_083585.1 coordinate 71,563,505, forward strand.
AACAATACTACTAGTAATACTTGTTAGTTATCAGTTCAGTTATCAATGTTCACTATTAAAAACAAATTATCTATAATCCATGAATAGTTTGTATCACTACTAATAATAACTACTTTTTTAATAATTTTAACTTAATCTTATAACTCAATTTTAGTGTTTTTATAATCACTAATTATTTATTAGTATAATTTAGTAGTTGATAATTACTAATTATTAAATTACATTTTGATAATCACTGCTTATTAATTAAGTAGTAATTAATACTGAATTATAATTGCTACTCAATTAATATAGCTAATAAGTAGTGATTATTAAAATGTTATAAAATTGAGTTATTATTATTATTATTATTATTAGTAGTAGTAGTAGTAGTAGTACAAACAATTATTCATGGATTATAGATAATAATTAATGATTATTTTTGAATAATGAACATTGATATAACAATTGCACTGATAATTAGTTTAGTTATTACAACACATTAATATTGATAATGGTTATGAAAGGTGACAGTAGTTTTTCTGTGTTTAATGTAACGCTCTGATGATTGTATGAATGCATAAACAGGTTTATGCTGTTACCTGCTATAATGCAGAAGATACTCGAGAACTTCCTCAGCCAGCTGTATACTGTACCACACTCACACTGATTTTGCTGTTGGACACAAAATCACACATCAAAGATAATCTTTGGGGATTGAAATAATGCCGGCTAAGGTTGTTCAGGTGGTTCTACTTGCTGTTTGTTTTCGTTTTTGAAATGATTCATGGTGTTTTCTCCAGTAAACCCCAGTCTTCTCCTCGCTGCTACAGTAGTTCTGCAGGCCCAAGACACACGACTTTGCTTCAGCTGTTTGCATGTCTAAGAGTTGCCATTGATGCACCCTGTTGTTCACCAATTGTGTGCATTCTTTTTAAAGTTAGTAAAAAAACTATTGCAGAAAACAGTTTTAAGTTGTCGTATTTATCATTTTCTTTGCCATGGTACAGTCTTAATTTTTCCATTTAGAGGTCTTGAAAAGGTCTTAAAAGTCTTTAAATTTGTACTTGAAAAATGTGCAGATACCCTGTATATTATGCACACACAGTGCCTTGTATTCATACCCCTTGAACTTTTAGATTAGATAAAACTTTATTGATCCCTTTGGGTGGGTTCCCTCAGGGAAATTAAGATTCCAGCAGCATCATTACAGATAAACAGAGAAAATAGAGAACTTGTAGATAAATTAAAATAAATTATTTACATATACAAATATAAAAAGAATAAGACATGGGGAAGGGGGGGGAAGGAGGGAAATAAAAAGAGAAAGGGGGGGGGGGGGCGGCGTCAGGAGAGATATTGCACATTGTCCGGTATTGCTTATTGTTAGGCAAGGCTACTGCTCCTTCCCATCCTCTGTCCTCCTGTTACCCCTCCTCCCCCCCAGAGAGGAGTTGTACAGTCTGATGGCGTGAGGGACAAAGGAGTTTGAGTCTGTTCATCCTGCACTTGGGAAGGAGCATTCTGTCACTGAACAGGCTCCTCTGGTTGCTGATGACTGTGTGCAGAGGGTAACTGGCATCGTCCATGATGTTCAATAGTTTGTCCACAGACCTCTTCTCTGCTACCGTCACCAGAGAGTCCAGCTTCACGCTGACCACAGAGCCGGCCCGCCTGATCAGTTTGTCCAGCCGGGATGTGTCCTCCTTGGATGTGCTGCCCCCACCCCCCCAGCACACCACGGTGTAAAACAGGACACCGGCAACCACAGACTGATAGAACATCCACAGGAGTTTCCTGCAGATGTTAAAGGACCGCAGCCTCCTAAGGAAGTATAGCCTGCTCTGTCCCTTCCTGTATAAGTGATTGGTGTTGCAAGTCCAGTCCAGCTTGCTGTCCAGCCACAGCCCGAGGTACTTGTAGGAATCCACAGCCTCCACTTCTACTCCCTCGAGCAGAACTGGTCGTCACCTTGGTCTGGACCTCCCAAAGTCAATGACCAGCTCCTTGGTCTTCGAGGTGCAGATGGTTCCTGTTGCACCACACAGCAAAGTACCTCACCAGGCTCCTATACTTCTCCTCTCTGTCGTCACTGATGCACCCAACGATGGCTGTGTCATTGGCAAACTTCTGAATGTGACACAGCTCTGAGTTGTAGTAGAAGTCCGTGGTGTACAGGATGAAGAGAAGAGGGGCCAGCACCATGCCCTGGGGTGCTCCAGTGCTGCTAATCACAGTGTCAGACGTAATGTCCTTCAGCTTGACGTACTGCGGCCTGTCAGTGAGGTAGCTGGAGATCCAGGTGACCAGGCAGGGGTCCACTCACATCCTGTTCAGTTTGTCCTGAAGCAATAGGGGCTGGATGGTGTTGAAGGCACTCGAGAAGTCCAAGAAGAGGATCCTTACTGTGCCATTTCCCTTATCCAGATGCGAGTGGGCTCGGTGTAGCAGGTAGAGGATGGCGTCTTCCACACCGACACCTGCCCGGTACGCAAACCGCAGACAGTCCTGGGCATGTTGTACCTGGGGTCTGAGGAGGCTGAGGAAGAGCCGCGCCAATGTCTTCATCAGATGTGAAATGAGCGCCACCAGTCGGGAGTTGTTCAGCTCGCTGGGCCGATTCTTTTTGGGAACTGGAACAATACATGAGGTCTTCCAGAGGGTGGGCACTCTCCCCAGCTGCAGGCTGAGGTTGAAGATGCGTTGGAGTGGTTCACCCAGTTCAGCAGCGCAGGTCTTCAGTAGTCGGGGACACACCTTGTCCGGGCCTGCTGCTTTCCTGGGGTGAAGCTTCCTCGGTTGACCTCTGACCTGGTCTGCAGTAATGCATGGAGGAGTCTGTGTTGGGGTGGGGGAGGAGGGGGCTGCTGTGATGACTGGGGGGAGGTGTGTTGAGGGAAGAAGGAGAGATGGCTGCAGAGAGGGTGGGGGGGGACATGGGCTGGTTGAACCGATTGAAAAAGTCATTCAACTCTGTCCCCTATATATACTGTGAGTTGGCCTAGTGGGGTTAGTGTGTCTGCCTCTTGACCAGGAGCTCGCGAGTTCTACTCATGGTCGGGTCATCCCAAAGACCATCATAAAAATGGTACCTACTGCCATCTGGCAAGGCACGCTGCAATACACATGCAGGTAGGGAAGTCAAACTCTTGTGACTTACCAGAGGACTATTGAAACGGAGATCGGTGCTGCACCCATACGCTAGAGGTCTGCGCGGGTCGGATTTTTCAGTCCCGCTCCCGCCCGCGCCCGCATTGTGCAGTCCCGCCCGCGCCCGCAAAGAATTATGATTTTCAGTCCCGCCCGCGCCTGCCATATTTTGTCCCACTCCTGCCCGCAAATCCCGCATGATGCAGACGTTCGCGTTATTTCTCAGGAAAGTTCTTGTCTTGACACAGCGTGATGGTGCCCCGCCCCCTACTTTGAGTGGATTTGAGCATAAATATCTACAGCTCACGTTCACGTTTATTTACCTTGTTTCTGAATTCAGCATGTAGTGTCTCTAATAATAATAATAATAATAATTATTGCTGTCAAGCGATTAAAATATTTAATCGCGAATCGCACATTTTTATCACATGAGAAACCATTGTAATTCTCTGATCAGCATAAAGTGAATGGGCTTGCTTTGTACCAATGGTGTTTTTTTTTTTTTTTTATTGCAAAGCAGAGCTAGTAAGAGAAGTGAATTGATTTACTGCTTGAGTTAGTCTACAACTCTAATCAGAGAGACGGGTTACACAGTGACGGTAGGCTTGACTCAATGCTATCCCAGAAATCCTTCCTGTAATATGCAAATTTGGCCGCCTCTGATTGGACAGCCAAATTTGCATATTACAGGAAGGATTTCTGGGATAGCATTGAGTCAAGCCTACCGTCATTGTGTAACCTGTCTCTCTGATTAGAGTTGTAGACTAACGCAAGCTGTAAATCACTTCACTCATGGTTCTCTTGCTAGCTGGGTGTGAACTGCGAGTCATTAGAGTGATCAAAGGATTTCCCGTTAGGGTGATCAATGGCAAATTTAAGATGCCATTCCTCACTCAATCTGGCAATCTGACTCTCTCTGCAAATTTAGGCATCTTAAAATGTTTTTATTAATGCCAAATAAAATATCCAGCACAAATTATATATGATAGACATAAATTAATAATTTATAAATTTTATTTCAAACACGTTTTTAGTTAGCGGGACTGTAGCTTATCACCGTTCCCGCCCGCGCCGCATATGTGCACTCCCGCTCCCGCCGCATATGTGCACTCCCGCCCGTGCGCGCATATGTGCACTTCCGGTCCCGCCCGCGCTCGCAATGAGCTTTCAAAATTTGTCCCGTGCCGCACTGCTTTCCGGCGGGTCCCGTGGGAGTGCAGGGCTCTACCATACGCCTCAAAGGAGCTGGTTAGTACTGGGATGGGAGACTGCTGGGGAAGGGACTTTGACTTGGCTTTGAGATAGATATAGATAAAAACCACACGTGTGTGTGTGTATGTATGTATGTGTGTGTGTGTGTGTGTGTGTATGTGTGTGTATATATATATATATATATATATATATATATATATATATATATATATATAATATGAGTGATTCCACGCTTATGGGTACTGAAATGGGGACATGAACTTATTTTTAAAAATTCACCTAAAACCATTTCTTATTTTACCATCAGGTCACAAGTCACAAAACATGTAATCTTTAATGAATGATGTGTTAAAAGATAACTTTAATTTTCTGAGATGTAATAAAAACATATTTATATGCCAAAGTCAGAATGTAACAGAAGTGTTGTGGACATATACACTCACCGGCCACTTTATTAGGTACACCATGCTAGTAACGGGTTGGACCCCCTTTTGCCTTCAGAACTGCTTCAGTTCTTCGTGGCATAGATTCAACAAGGTGCTGGAAGCATTCCTCAGAGAGTTTGGTCCATATTGACATGATGGCATCACACAGTTGGCGCAGATTTGTCGGCTGCACATCCATGATGCGAATCTCCCGTTCCACCACATCCCAAAGATGCTCTATTGGATTGAGATCTGGTGACTGTGGAGGCCATTTGAGTACAGTGAACTCATTGTCATGTTCAAGAAACCAGTCTGAGATGATTCCAGCTTTATGACATGGCGCATTATCCTGCTGAAAGTAGCCATCAGAAGTTGGGTACATTGTGGTCATAAAGGGATGGACATGGTCAGCAACAATACTCAGGTAGGCTGTGGCGTTGCAACGATGCTCAATTGGTACCAAGGGGCCCAAAGAGTGCCAAGAAAATATTCCCCACACCATTACACCACCACCACCAGCCTGAACCGTTGATACAAGGCAGGATGGATCCATGCTTTCATGTTGTTGACGCCAAATTCTGACCCTACCATTCGAATGTCGCAGCAGAAATCGAGACTCATCAGACCAGGCAACGTTTTTCCAACCTTCTATTGTCCAATTTCGATGAGCTTGTGCAAATTGTAGCCTCAGTTTCCTGTTCTTAGCTGAAAGGAGTGGCACCCGGCGTGGTCTTCTGCTGCTGTAGCTCATCTGCCTCAAAGTTCGACGTACTGTGCGTTCAGAGATGCTCTTCTGCCTACCTTGGTTGTAACGGGTGGTTATTTGAGTCACTGTTGCCTTTCTATCAGCTCGAACCAGTCTGGCCATTCTCCTCTGACCTCTGGCATCAACAAGGCATTTCCGCCCACAGAACTGCCGCTCACTGGATATTTTTTCTTTTTCGGACCATTCTCTGTAAACCCTAGAGATGGTTGTGCATGAAAATCCCAGTAGATCAGCAGTTTCTGAAATACTCAAACCAGCCCTTCTGGCACCAACAACCATGCCACGTTCAAAGTCACTCAAATCACCTTTCTTCCCCATACTGATGCTCGGTTTGAACTGCAGGAGATTGTCTTGACCATGTCTACATGCCTAAATGCACTGAGTTGCCGCCATGTGATTGGCTGATTAGAAATTAAGTGTTAACGAGCAGTTGGACAGGTGTACCTAATAAAGTGGCCGGTGAGTGTATATTCTCAATTTTAACAATGTAGAATTACTTTTTGAAACATAGGAAGGTGATGTTTTAGCAAATATAATTAATAAACATGTGTAGTAGAATAAACATACACATTCTTTCAATAAGATTAACATGGTATATAGCTAGATTGTAATTAATTTGTAACAGACGCGAGATGGACAATCGTAACAGAAGTAATGTAACAGACATCATTTTGGAACTCATAGGCTTGACTTTGGCATATAAATATGTTTTTATTACATCTCAGAAAATTAAAGTTATCTTTTAACATATCATTCATTAAAGATTACATGTTTTGTGACCTGATGGTAAAAAAAGAAATGGTTTTAGGTGAATTTTTAAAAATAAGTTCATGTCCCCATTTCAGTACCCATAAGCGTGGAATCAGTCATATATAAAATATAGTATAATATAAGCTTTGAATGTCTAGCTAATCAGCTTGCATGGTCTGAATCCCATTTCCGTCGCTCAGTTGTCAGCAGTGGAACACTGAAAACGTGCTTTATATCGTCACATTTATTGTTTTACAACAATGTTTTTGGCTCCGGCGAGCCGATCGGAATACAGGAAACCTATCCACGATTCTACGTCATGCTGACCTTTGACTCCGCCCATAAAATGGGCTGTGCCCTGAAGTGGAACTTGAGTGGCAATACAAAAGAATTTTAAAAACACTAAACTTGTAAAATTTGTGCGACGCAGTGAGAGAATGTAGGGGAGTCAAAATGCATTTGTGCTACATGTGTAATATTTCTAGCCGATGTTTATTTTTCGCTGCGGGTTCCCTTTAATAGGAAGTGGATAGGATCTCCGTAGACGGGCTCCTGATACAGGCAGGTGGGAATACGCAATATCCGTAACTTTTCTGTTATGGAAGACTGAGTGGGAATGTAAATAATACGTATGGGCGCTGTGTGAGATGGCTGCCTGTCCAGTAGCTCTGTAGTTTTTAGCTCTATAAACCTCTTTTTTTTTTTTTTTTCCCACCTTTTTTTTTTTTTTTACTTTTTTGCTCTTCTTACGAAGACATATGCCGCTTTTCCACTACAAACGCAGCTGAGTCGGGCTGAGCTGTGCCGTGCTGAGTCGAGCTGAGCGGGGCTGTTGGAGTTGCATTTCGACTACAACCGCGCTGAACCGTGCTGGCTGGAAGTGGGTGGACACATTGGGTGGAGTTAGCGAAAGTGGGTGGACGTCAGGTGATGTCGTTAAGCAGCGCAAACAGTGACATCAGTGAGCTTTTAAGCGGTAGTCTCACGACCCGAATAGTAAACAATAAACATGAAAGACATGGAGTCGTTAGTGTTGCTGGTCTTGGTGCTGTGGCTTGTTGTCACCGACAACGCGGACAGATACTGGCAAGAGCGTATAGATGAGGCGAGGCGCATAAGGCTTCAGAAATTCTCGTAATTCGTAATTCTTCTTCCGGGTTTGCGGTGTTTACAGATCCCAGCGCGCTTGCGGGGCGTGTGTGGGCATGTGAGGACACTCCTCCTCACCAATCAGTGCACAGGGGAGTGTCTGCTCACGCCCCCAGCCTCACTCGGCACGGTTTGGCTCGCTTCAGCCCCACTCTAAAACGGTGCGAGTTTTAGGGGCTAAGCAGGGCTGAAGCGAGCTGAGTCGTGCTGGTTTTTGGTAGTCGAAACGCGAGCCGTGTCGGGCTGAAGTGAGCTGAAAAAGGGTAGTGGAAAAGGGCCAATAGTGTGTTTAACTATATAACATGGATGTATTTAACTTTAACACGCAACCAGGAGCCAGTTTTCTCACTTATTCAAGAGAGGAGCTGCTGGCCCTGAAAACAATGGGACGAGCCGGGATACGACACCCCATCCCAGCGGAGCTGAGGAGGAAACCCAGGGGCTGCAAGGCTGGAGCTAAGCTAAAGGCTAGGCTAGCGGACAACCGGCAGCTCTACAAACCATCCATTCCCTCCGTTATCACGGGGAATGTGAACTTGCTGCTGAATAAAGTAGACGAGCTTTCTGCTCTGAACAACCAGCGGATTTACCGGGAGAGCAGCTTATTTATCTTTACGGAGACATGGCTAACGCCTTGTACCGGATGCTAGCGTGGACCTGCAGGGATTCACTGCTGTGAGAGCCGACAGAGACACTAACACATGCGGGAAAAGCAAAGGTGGGGGACTCATCATTTATGTCAACAACCGCTGGTGTAACCCGGGACATATCTCCGTAAAGACAGTTTTATGTTGCCTGGACTTGGAGCTGCTAGCCGTTAGCCTACGGCCATATTATCTGCCGAGGGAGTTCAGTCATGTGATCGCCATCTGTGTTTACATCCCTCCGAGGGCAGACGCAGCCGCTGCATGTGAAGGGATTCACTGTGTCACAGCAAGGCTGCAGACACAGCACCCTGAGGCATTTATCATTTCTGGGGACTTTAATCACGCTACTTTGGACTCTACTTTGGCTGCTTTTTACCAGGCTATGGATTGTCCAACAAGGAACAACAGGACAATTGACTTGCTGTATGCTCATTGCCCCTTTTCCACCAAAGCAGTTCCAGGGCTGGTTCGGGGCCAGTGCTTAGTTTGGAACCGGGTTTTCTGTTTGCACTGACAAAGAACTGGCTCTGGGGCCAGAAAAAACGGTTCCAGGCTAGCACCAACTCTCTGCTGGGCCAGAGGAAAGAACCGCTTACGTCAGCCGGGGGGGGGCGGAGTTGTTAAGACCAACAACAATAACGAGACCGCTAAAGATTGCCATTTTTAAGCAACGAGAAGCAGCAGCTGTACAAACGCGAAGTCATCCGTTATTATTATTGTTGCTGCTGCTTCTTCCGTGCTGTTTTTGCTTCGATATTCGCGCCAAGGTTTATGCAAACGTAGCGACGTAACTGACGTATACAGCGACGTAATGATGTGGCTTCCCTTAGTACCGCGAGCTATGGAAAAGCAAACTGGTTCTCAGCTGGCTCGCAAGTTGAACGAGTTGTGAACCAGCACCAGCACTGGCCCCGAACCAGCCCTGGAACTGATTTGGTGGAAAAGGGGTACATGTGAGGGATGTATACAGAGCCACACCCCTCCCCCCACTAGGGAAGTCTGACCACAACCTGGTTCTTCTACAGCCGAGGTACACCCCCCTGGTCCAAAGGCAGCCTGCAACAACTAGCTCCATCAGGAGGTGGTCCCCTGAAATGGAAGATGCCCTCAGAGACAGCTATGACATCACGGACTGGGATGTGCTGCTTAGCCCACACTGTGAGGACATAGAGGGGCTGGCACACTGTCTGACAGATTACCTCAACTTCTGTGCAGACGTGGTCTCCCCCGCTAAGGTGGGGTTTACATTAGACCGTATCAGCGGATCATCAGATTAACGTTTTTAAAACGATTAGTGTGCACAGCAACACCAATACACGATTCGCGTGCACACAGCAACACCAATACACGGATACGCTCGGCTCCACAGGCATCCTGCGCTCCAAATCACTCCGCTCTGAACAGCGAGTGCCCTCTGGAGGGTGCGCACTCCGGCCCTGCACAGCTCACAGCGCGCGAGTGGAGTGCACAAGCTGTGATTTGGGACTGAGCCGCTGTGTGTGTGATCCCAGCGCATAGCACTTACCACTTGCAAGTGGAAGGATGGCAAGCCTAAAGACAATCATAACTACACAATGGGCAGTATTTGCATCAGTATTTTCAGTATTTTCATACTTTTATACTCTTTAATGAAAGGTGATACAAGGCGGAAGTCCGCGCCGTTTTTCAGCAGTCGCGTCACATGACCAACGCCAGCGAATCAAGAAGGTGGATGTCACAGTGACGTTGTCCAATGACGACGCCAGCTAGAGCTCAGCACAGCGTATCCGCGTATTCTCAATGTTTACACAGCACCGGACCAGACACGATCTGGATTGAATACGTGGACGCTGGCGGATTCCCGTTTTCCGGCGTTTCCAGGCGTTTTAATGTAAACGGACAGTGCATCCGCGAAGAAAACGAGACAGATACGGTCTAATGTAAACTTGGCCTAAGACTGTACGGTGTTACCCTAATAACAAGCCATGGGTAACACACGAAGTCAAAGCTGTCCTCAACAGGAAAAAAGCCGCCTTCAGGAGCAGGGATAGGGAGGCGATGAAAGCAGCACAGCAGGAGGTGAAACGCTGCATGAGGGAAGCTAAGGACAGCTACAGGAGAAAGGTGGAGCAGAAGCTGAAGGAGAACAGCATGAGGAAGGTCTGGGAAGGTGTGAAAACCATCACAGGCCACAATACAAAGACCAGAGTCGTTGAGGGGACAGTGGAGAGGGCGAATGAGTTGAATGATTTTTTTCAATCGGTTCAACCAGCCCACGTCCCCCCACCCTCTCCCTCACTGCAGCCATCTCTCCTTCTTCCCTCAACACACCTCCCCCCAGTCATCACAGCAGCCCCCTCCTCCCCCACCTCAACACAGACTCCTCCATGCATTACTGCAGACCAGGTCAGAGGTCAACCGAGGAAGCTTCACCCCAGGAAAGCAGCAGGCCCGGACAAGGTGTGTCTCCAACTACTGAGGACCTGCGCTGCTGAACTGGGTGAACCACTCCAACGCATCTTCAACCTCAGCCTGCAGCTGGGGAGAGTGCCAACCCTCTGGAAGACCTCATGTATCGTTCCAGTTCCCAAAAAGAATCGGCCCAGCGAGCTGAACGACTTCCGACCGGTGGCTCTCACTTCACATCTGATGAAGACGTTGGAGTGGCTCTTCCTCAGCCTCCTCAGACCCCAGGTACAACATGCCCAGGACTGTCTGCAGTTTGCGTACCGGGCAGGTGTTGGTGTGGAAGATGCCATCCTCTACCTGCTACACCGAGCCCACTCGCATCTGGATAAGGGAAATGGCACAGTGAGGATCCTCCTCTTGGACTTCTCGAGTGCCTTCAACACCATCCAGCCCCTATTGCTTCAGGACAAACTGAACAGGATGTGAGTGGACCCCTGCCTGGTCACCTGGATCTCCAGCTACCTCACTGACAGGCCCCAGTACATCAGGCTGAAGGACATCACGTCTGACACTGTAATTAGCAGCACTGGAGCACCCCAGGGCACGGTGCTGGCCCCTCTTCTCTTTACCCTGTACACCACGGACTTCTGCTACAACTCGGAGCTGTGTCACATTCAGAAGTTTGCCGATGACACAGACATCGTTGGGTGTATCAGTGACGACAGAGAGGAGGAGTATAGGAGCCTGGTGAGGGACTTTGCTGTGTGGTGCAACAGGAACTATCTGCAGCTCAACACATTGAAGACCAAGGAGCTGGTCATTGACTTTGGGAGGTCCAGACCAAGGTCACGACCAGTTCTGGTTGAAGTGGAGGCTGTGGATTCCTACAAGTACCTCGGGCTGTGGCTGGACAGCAAGCTGGACTGGACTTGCAACACCAATCACTTATACAGGAAGGGACAGAGCAGGCTATACTTCCTTAGGAGGCTGCGGTCCTTTAACATCTGCAGGAAACTCCTGTGGATTTTCTATCAATCTGTGGTTGCCAATGTCCTGTTTTACACCATGGTGTGCTGGGGGGGCAGCACATCCAAGAAGGACACATCCAGGCTGGACAAACTGATCAGGCGAGCCGGCTCTGTGGTCAGCATGAAGCAGGACTCTCTGGTGACGGTGTCAGAGAAGAGGACTATGGACAAACTGTTGAACATCATGGACGATGCCAGTCACCCTCTGCACACCATCCTCAGCAACCAGAGGAGCCTGTTCAGTGACAGAATGCTCCTTCCCAAGTGCAGGACGAACAGACTCAAAAACTCCTTTGTCCCTCACACCATCAGACTGTACAACTCCTCTCTGGGGGGGTAACAGGAGGACAGAGGACGGGAAGGAGCAGTAGCTTAGCCTAACAATAAGCAGTAGAGATCTTGCATGTGACATCATAGCCGATCCAGATTGTAACAGACGCCATCTTGTTGGTCAAACACCATATTTCCGCCTTCTACTTCTACTTCTGGTTCTGCTTCTATCTTTTCTTCTGGAAAACCCTACTATATACAATTCTACTACAACGGCTGCGGCTACAAACTCTCCCTACCTGTGCACGTTTTTTATGTTTTTGTGTGTATTTTTGCATGTTGTTTGTCTGTACCAGACTTCAATATCCACTGCAACCGTATGGACTTACTGGACATTGGTTTCCAGCAGAAAATGACGGTTTGTAGCGATTTCCATCGCATGTACAGCGTTCCGGATGAGATAGCGAGACCAGCGGGGTCTCCGTGGATTGTTATCGGGTCTGGCAGGCGAAGGAGGCGGCGTCGGGAGAGGAAGCAAAAGCGAGGCTGCAGGCAGAGCCGGCTTGTTGACTAAGCTCAGAAAACAGCCACTCAAATCTCCACTGCCAAGCCTCTACCTCTCCAACGCCAGATCCATGGTAAACAAGACGGGCGATTTGGAATTACAGCTGGAATTACCTTATTCTATTCTATAATCAGCTGGTCAGTGCTATACTCGATACTTAAGTGACTTACCCGTCCAATGAGGATTATTTTCTTGTTTACAAGATGCCACATCTGAGGGTGGCTGACAAATCCTGAATTTCTGTAAAGATAACTGTCCAGAGATTTATAAGCACGCAGTGCTTCACCACTGAACAGCGAGGGAAAGTTAATGAGGTAATTATACACGTCTGGGTATTCCACCTCTGGCAGTTCAATATCCACTGACACGGTCGTGAAAACTACGTCCGGTAATCGATAAGGGTCACTAATCTGTAGGTCGTTTTTTTTAGACATGTATCTAATTATCTGTTCATTAGAAAAATGAGCCGTGTAGTCCGTCGGTTGAAATTGATCCATTTTGTATGAGTGCTAGCCTGGGCCCGCCCATCCTAAGCGTGACGCAACACGAGGGCCTGTTGCGAGCTTAGTCTGGCCAGGCAAGCTATCTACAGCTCTTCCAAGCTCCCGAAAAATTGGGAACCAATCAACTTTGAGCATCTCCAACGGCCCTGGGTAGAGGCGTGTTCAAGGCACTGACGTAGTAGAACTGCGACTGGAAGCCATAGATTGTTTACAGAATCTATGCCGGAAGCGCTTCATTCACGCTTCCGCATCTATTACGCATAGATGCTGTATTGAAAGCATTCAACGGGAAGTTCTCATTGAAAATGGAGCAAAGAGCAGCCCTGGAGGTATTTATTGAAAGGAAGGACGTTTTCGCCTTGCTCCCGACCGGCTTCGGTAAGAGTTTAATCTACCAGTTAGCCCCGTCGCGTCACATACGTCAGAGGAAAGAGTGATGTGATTGGTTTAAGCTTCGTCACCGCCTTTTCTGGCTTCGACCAGTAGCAAACTGAGGCATTTCAGGGAGGCGGGTCAACCACGGGCTCTGGGAAACGGTTGGGCTTAATATCTTGGCCAGACCAATAGCTCGTAGAGCTTTGTCGCGTTAGCCAGACTATACGAATGCAGCAGTATTCAGCTGTGTTTTTTACCGACAAGATGGCGGCTGTTTACATTCCGGTCACGTGACTGCATGTGCAATGTAAAGTGCAATATCTTTCCTGCTTCCTCACAGACAGACAGACACACACACCGTAACCCCACTTTCCCCCCCTTCCTTTCTTCCCCATATATTATTCTTTGATATTTGTATATGTAAATAATTTATTTTAATTTATCTAGAAGTTTTTCTCCATTTCTTTTCTCTGTTTATCTGTAATGATGCTGCTGGAATCTTAATTTCCCTGAGGGAACCCACGCAAAGGGATCAGTAAAGTTTTATCTAATCTAAACTTATCTATTCTGTGTTGTTTTTACTTCCATATAATAACGGACTTCGTTTGCGAAAGGGGCTTTTGTGTGAATATGACATTGTCACCCAAATTAGTTGGACAGAGTGTAATTTCACTGCAGCTTTATTTCTGCACAGAGCAGCATGTCACTCGCTTGCGTGCGTGCACACAGACTTGCTCTGTTTTCTGACTCTCCCCTTGTGTATTTTTATAAAATTGTGGTATAAACAAACCTGTGTCCTGGCTGAGCTGCTAAACAACATACATTACCAGCTTGGCGAATAAATTTAGGCTGAGAGTCAGTCATGAAATTTTATTTCATTTTTTGAACCACGAGACTGCTTTGAACGTGCTGAAGTTTCTCTGTTGTATAACTTTTTAGGAAAAGGAAAAAGAAGTGGAGAAAGATCGAGAGAAGGAAAAAGAGAAAAAGGACAAAGACAAATCTGACGTAACTCATAAAGAGAAGGAAAAAGAGGACTCCTCATCCAACAAAAAAGAAAAGTAAGTTACACACACCGCAGTGTCCCGGGAATCAATAGCTGTGTTTACATGCACACAGAGTTTGTTTTTTGCCTCAGAATGAGTTCATTCTGATCAGCGATTCCGAGCGTACCATTTACAATGCAAGCCAGCAGATAGATGTGCACGTTTATTTGTGTATAATTGAAATAGAATTTCTGACATGCACACAATCTTGTATATTTGGCTTACTCTGCTGCGTAAAGATACATGATGAGTATTTTAGTTTCTTTTATCGAGTTTATTCAAGCAACAATTGGAAAGAAACAGTCTCCTTGTAGAAGTGCTGAACAGGAGAAGGCAAGTGCACAATGGTTTGTTTAGAAATGCTGTGCACAGGCTGATACTTTTGCTGCCTATTCCTAATTACTAGAACATTTATCTTGGCACTTATGTTTACACAAAGATATGAAATTTATCTTCGAGTGGTGGCTCTGGACTCTTACAGTAATACATTTATGGCTGAGGACTACAGTTGACTTGCTAACTTTAGGACTGCAGTTGTCATGAACAGTTTTGCACTCAAGTCTCCATCAATGAACAGTTTATAACATCAACAAAACAGACTTTCTGTTAAACTATAATGAATTTCCTGGTGACACAGTTGTACTTTGATTCTATAGGACACAGTTATAGAAGTAAGTTATTTATAATCACGCTATCTGTTATCACCCAGATGAGGATGGGTTCCCTTTAGAGTCTGGTTCCTTTCAAGGTTTCTTCCTTGTGACGTCTGAGGGAGTTTTACCTCACCACCATCACCTCAGGCTTGCTCATTGGGGATAAATTAGGGATAAAATTAGCTCATGTTTAAAGTCATTCAAATTCCGTAAAGCTGCATTGCGACAATGTCTGTTGTTAAAAGTGCTATACAAATAAACTTGACTAAAGTATAGCGGAACATTGACTCTAATATGTTAAAAGCCTTTAATTTTCTGTAAAGCTGATTTGCGACAATGTCTGTTAAGTGTGATACAAATAAACCTGACTATATTTCACGAGTGAGTGAAGCGAACAAGTGAAATTTTTGAACACAATATCTTGACGCCACTGTGTAATGTTCTTTATATTATATGGACACATCCACACACAAAAAATACACAAGCTAATCAAAAGAATTTTAATTTTGAACCGGTTCGCCATTTTAACAACGCGTGTCTAGTCACCTGGAAAACACTGGGAGTGACGTCATCAGCGTGAAATGTGTCACTCAGATCCGTGATGTATTTCATATGAAAAATGCGAGTATTTCAACACGAGAGGATAAACTTCATATCTTTTTTAAATTTTTTTTTATTTTTTATAAAAACCTTTATTATTCGTCACATACACACTTCAAGCACAGTGAAATTCATCCTCTGCATTTAACCCATCTGAAGCAGTGAACACGCGCGCGCACACTCAGAGCAGTGGGCAGCCACACCAGAGCGCCCGGGCAGCAGTCAGGGGTTCGGTACCTCACTCAAGGGCACCTCAGCCCAAGGCCGCCCCACGTCAACCTAACTGTATGTCTTTGGATTGTGGGGGAAACCGGAGCACCCAGAGGAAACCCACGCAGACACGGGGAGAACATGCAAACTCCACACAGAGAGGCCCTCGCTGGCCACTGGGTTCGAACCCGGAACCTTCTTGCTGTGAGGCGACCGTGCTAACCACTACACCACCGTGCCGCATCTTCAAGCGAACATGTGATTTTCTTTTTATTATAATGGCACATTCACAAACAAAAAGTCCCCAAGTTTATCAAAACAATTCATCGATTTCCTCATGAGTGAAGATTTTGGAAAATGTTACTCAGTATCCTGAATGGAACTCTGTATGAAAAATACGAGTTATGAATTTCCCAGTAAAACACTCGTGTCTTTATTATAAAGACACATACGCGCGCACACATGATAAAATACAATAATTAAGTGATAATTTTATTGCTGACAATAATACACACACAGAGCAACCCTGCTATAACAAACTCCTTGGTGGACATCTGAAAAGTTTGTAACACTGAAATAGTCCCACTCGTCACACCACTCGCTCATGTTATATGCGAAACTTTCATCACATTCTCCTGATCACGAATTTCCCCTCCCGAGTCACTATCGCAGTTCACTGATTGAGTTCAAGGATGATGGACAGGGGCGATGATTTCTTCGTCTGTTATGGAAATGACCGAGGTTACCGGTGTATCGTTGTCAGTGTCCACCCACTGACTCGCAACATTTTCTAAATTTTCACCATTCTCTTCATTCACGTGTTATAAATCACTGATTTTATGTCATGCCGCAGGGCGGGGGGTATAAACACACCGCTGGTGCACTTTAACTAGGTGTTAAGTTTAACAGTATCAGCAGTCATTTCATCCTTTTATCAATTTTTTGATCTCCGTTCTCTAATTGTTAGTGATCAACACCTAAGTGAGGCTCGGTAAGCCTTTGTTTTATGCCGTTAACACGTATTGTTAATTTGACTGTGGACTTGATTACTTATTGTTTATCTCTGGTGGGAAGCGGAGTGCATGGCTCAGTGTGTAAACAGGCAAATGACTGATGTAACTGCAGGAAGTGTGTTTGTTTATAAACAGGCAGGCAAACGGTTCAAAACATAAGACAAAGGCAGGGTTGTGAAATGGGCAATGGTCACACAAGGCAAAAACAGAATGGTGAAGGCAAAGACGAAAGGCAGAGTCAAAATACACAGGACAAAATCGGAACCAGAAATACAATACACAGATACAAAGCTTGGTACAATGTGTATACTCCACCCAGCCTGTGTGTTGAGTCCTTATAATCGTGCGCTCTAATCTGGAACAGGTGCAGAGTAATTAGTCCTAATGACGAGGCACGTGGGCATGACACAGTGATCGTTTTTTTGAAGCCTCAGACTCAGTCATTAAAGGTGGTGGACACGAATTTAGTTGATTATCTACAAAAGTTCGTAGGAAGTGAGTGAGTTTGTATAGTATATATTAAGAGTAATTCTATTTTACTTTTTTAATTGAGCATTAGTCAATGCAAACATTTGTCTTGCAAAAATGGACAGTCTTCGTACAATTGTATATTTCTTGAAACAGTGTGTGATGTACACACTTACTGCGATATGACAAATGAAGCACACGGTCACTGCTGTGTGAAGGCATACAGAAAAGGCACAGAAGGTTACAAGGGCAGGAGACAATCTGTTTGAGCATTTACTTGGCCAGTATTAACTCTTGATTGGTTTATGAAAAGGTCTAAGCTACTCCACTGCAACCAATTGAAATTTCAATCAGTTTGGTCTTTTTTTTTTTTTTTTTAAATGTTTTTTTATTTTTAATTCTGATTGAGGTGTTTATAGGACACACTTTTATTTAGTTTTGAGCTTTTGAACTGATTATAATTGGAAAATAAAGTTCCATGTAAACAACCAGCATCTGAAGCTGAAAAGTGATTAAAATAAAATCCTTGTGGTTGATTAGGAAGCGCAGACATAGTCCATCTCCCAGTCCAAGTCGCAGCAGCGCCCGCCGTGTCCGATCTCCATCACCACGCTCTGAGCGCTCCGAACGCTCTCACAGAGACAGCTCACGCTCCACCTACAGAGACTCGCCCAGAGACAGCAGCCGAAAATCTTCCAAACGGTCAGCTTCACCTCCACTTCTCTGCCTCCACCCATCTGTTCCTCCCTCTGCCTCCACCTGCCTGTCTGCTTTCATCTCTAATGCTATCTTTCAGTGTCTTTACCTCTGGCTTCACCCTTCTCTATCTCCACCCCTCTGCTTCTGTTTGTCCATTTCCTTCTCTGTCCCCCTCTCTCATCTCCATTTTTAACTCTATCTACACCTTTCTTTTTCTCTTTTTTTTTTTCCTCCTCTAACTCCACCTGTATTTTCTCTCTCTCTCTCTCATATATATATTCGGCTGGATGTTCAGCTGTAGTGTCAGTGACACATTAACACTCAGTTCAACACTGGATATAGAAACTTTTTATACACCATGAGAAAGGGTTTTACTCTGATACAGAAATGCAACATCTAAAGTAAACCTTCAGCATCCAGTAACAATGTATACAAATATATATGTTAAATATAGTGGTGTATTCTATAGCTGATTATCAACACACCCTTATGGTGGAATGGTACAGTCCATTAGCTTTATTCATGTGTTTGTAATTCTAGCAGTTTTGTGTTTGCTGTGTATTCATCTCTCTCTCCTCTCTTTATTGTGCAGATCGCCTTCTCCCTCTGCCACGCCCAAACGCTCCCGTAGGTCCAGGTCACGAACACCGAAAAAATCCTCCAAAAAATCCCGTTCCCGTTCTCGCTCACCGCACCGCTCTCACAAAAAATCCAAAAAGAGCAAACACTGAGAAATGTCTTCATCTCTTCTGTGCCTCTGTTTCATCTCATCAGTGCGTGTAGGAAGCGTCCATGTTTCACCTCTTCCTCCATGAGGCTCGATTCCACATGCACGCCTGCAGTTCTGTGAGATCGGGGCTCTTCACTGGGGTTTATACCAGTGAGTTCTGCTCAAATGCTCTCGGAACGATGTGGTATTTTTGCTAGTGGTTTTTAGGTCCCTGCAAAAATGACGTAAATAAAAATAGTGTATGTTTCAGTTGTATAGATGTTTTGATTTTCAATAAAGACACAGCGTATGTGAACTTTTTTCTGAGACATGTAGATTTGTGTTTTTGTATAAAACAGATTTTTTTTCTTTTCTCATATCTGATCACATTTACTGTGATATTGTTACAGTGGACACTAAAGTGGTTTTCTTTATTGTCAAAGTTTGAAGGAGAAAAAGATCCCCTTGTGAAGGACGGCTGCCTCGAACAGTGTTCGATTTGGACCCGAGTGCATCGCTGGCCTGTGAAGCCAGTCCCATAATTCTGTTCACCTGATGTCTAAAGTGTGATAGCTGCTGAATTTTCTTTTAGTGAAAGGAACAGTTTGGGTAAAAATTAAATGTGTTCCAGTGATTCACGAATGCATATTTAGTGTATTATACTAAACTGGTGGCTGTAAGTGCGGGTTACTTTTTGGCTAAACGATCCATGTAGCTGCAGTGCACACTGAACTGAGCAAGCTTCTCGCACTGAACATATCTTCTCTGAGGCAGACAGTTGGGGTAAAGGGGAACACTTCACTTTTTGTTGAACTCTTCCTTCAACAGACTATGAACATTATTTTTTTAAGAATAGGACCTGGATATTGCAATTTTTAGTGAAAGTTAGTTTGAAAGTGGCATGCTAGGAAGAATTTTTTTGTAAAAGTACAAAATTCCTACAGCATGTTGTTTTAAAGCCTGGTGAGGACATGGTGTGGTTAAAAAAAAAAAAGTTAAATTTAGCTGATTTCAGGTGGATATTTATTAAGGCCCCGCCCATTAACTGAGGGTTTAGGTTAAACCATTACATTCACATGTACAGTGAAACCAGACAATACCTCTGAGAATTGTGATTATTGTAATTTTGATATAGATGGTTTGATTTCCACTTCTGTTACAATAAAAAAAATTGATATTTTATATATATATATAATCATATCAATCACAGACGCGCTGGTTTTCTTTTCCAGACTCAGCTATGAGAAATTTGGCATTACTGGAGAATGGAATCTTGTTTGAATATTCAAAATGGACATTGGAGTGTAACTAATTTATATATTTCTTTTAGGCTATAGCCTCCTTACTTATTTATTCCGTGTCTTGTCAATAAAGAGATTAATTGTAGTTCCTTTAATTAATTGAGAGATCAATGCTCCCTGCGGTAACGCTAAAAGTCATCTGACCACGGACCCGGAAGTTACGCGTTTTCTCGCGATACTACATCGCCGTGCATCAACAGGAAGTGGAGTGGTAGTGTTTTCTCTGTTTGTTTTCCGGGTTAGCTGAAGCGGATTGGAGATGAAGTCTTTCTGGTTCTTTCTGAGTTTCTTATTTTCACTGTTTTTGTGTGGCTCGGCTTCCGATGGAGTTTTAGGCAGCACAGCTTCCTGTCACAAAACCTGTCGAATGACTTATAGCCTGCACACTTACCCGCGCGTGAGTCCTCTTAGCATTAGCCAGGAATTAGCACAGCTGTGTTCCTGCGCAGTGAAATTAAAGCTTCCTGTTGTCTTAGCTTATTTTAACGTTTTGATATAAATGTGTTGAATTGGAAATGATAAATAATTGAAGATGAATAAAATCTCCGGTTCGTCTGAATAATTCGTGATAAATCAGGTTTCCCCCTGGGTTCTGAAAAATATTCTCCACTCTTTTCCCTTGAAGGATAGTCAAAGTAGTGTTCTTCACTTAGTCTGCATTTTTTCTTAGTTAGCGACTTATCAAAGTGAACTTAATACAGTTTTATACCAACCAAACTGGCACAATTCAAATATTTGTACAGATACAGCTAGGCCTCTCGGTTACAGGTAAAATTTAGGCTCCACTCCAGACTCCGGTAAGACTTGACTTTGGGCTCCTGTGCGCCATCAAGCTAAAATAAACCTCTTTAGTTTGAGCTTCCTTCAGGTTATTTTAACATGGAATTATTCTAAAGAGGTATTAAGATTCCCTGTAGCCTTTACTTCAAC
The DNA here is from genome assembly GCF_027579695.1 of Neoarius graeffei. NCBI lineage: Eukaryota > Metazoa > Chordata > Actinopteri > Siluriformes > Ariidae > Neoarius > Neoarius graeffei. Next base: position 71,584,341 of record NC_083585.1, read on the forward strand.
ACAAAACTTGATTTACAATTGAACAGAGTCGAGAAGAATCTGGGAACAAACAGCACTGAAGGAATCCGAATTTCCTGTTGATTTCTGAACCGAACACAGAATGACCCCGGGGTTTATCATCCGTTAGCAGCTAAAAGCCCAGGGGCTGAGTCTGGATTGCCTGAGGCTTGTATTTTTTTTTTAAGGGAGATTGGCATCGATAGGTTGGGGAGGTTATATCTAACTTTACAAGATAAAATTATCACACACACAAAGGTTGTGACTTCTTTTATTGCTGATTTTTGCACTGCTCTTTTTAAATTTATGGAGTTCATTTCAGTTTCTGTCTGTTTGTTATTAAGTTATCAACAGCCATAATGTCTCAGGAAACTGAAGCATGTGTCATTTGGCTACTAAATGTCAATAGTATCAGTTTAATAAAAAAAAATCTCATTTTTCACTCGCGTATCTCTCCTTTAGGATCACAAAGAAATTCTAAGCTACTTTATTATATTACAACATTGAAAATCCCAGATGACATACAAGTCAGTTGTTTTCTGTTAATCTCTTACTCATTTTGAGGGTGAAAATACTGGGGTGTATAGACCCTTTTCACTCACGTGACCTTCGTAAACGCGACCGCCATTTTGGACATGAAGAAATAACGGTTTATGGCACAGACCCTTTCGGTTCTCGCTCATCTAGCTGCTACAATGACTGCTTAGACTGCAACAATAATACCTAACACGCATTTAAGTATCCGTCGTAAAGACGTGAAACTCGTCGAGTGACGAGTGTGTTCATTGATAAGCTAACACAATCTAAAAGTAGACATACCATCACACTGCCCTGGCGCTGTGTACAGTTTACCTTCTATGGTTTGTGCACTCTCTATTTGCCATTACTTTCTCCAACCCAGTGTTCGAACTATGCCGATATTTTCGGGGGGTCCCTTTTTTTCCCTTGGGGGGTGTGTGTGCTTGTGCTTGTCTCAGAGTGCAGCTCTCCAAACACATGAGAAGCCTATCTTATGCACACATCACGCGGACTCCACACACGCATCGCGTCTGAAGTCATAACTCATCAGGGGAAATCGTGTCCGTATTGGCATGTTCAAAAAACAACCTCGCGTCAACAATGATACCACACGCAAGAAAAAAAAAAAACAGTCAGGCTACTCAACACATCTGATCCACAGCAGCACCAAAGCATCACTGGAAACCACGTCAACAACCAATCTTCCATTTCAACACGCGTCAACAAACAAATGGCACCACAAACATGAACGAATCGGTCAGGCTACCGATTCCAAACCTACAGCAGACGAATAATTAAATGCATCTTACCTTAAAGCAGAATCGACCACAAAGGAAGTGTGTTGGCACTGTTGGCACACTTCCTTTCTACTAGTTTGTGTCCCCAACCTGGCAGCAGCAGTCGTTGTCATATCGGTTTATTTTATCTTTGATGTAAACACAACACTTCGGATATGCAAATGCTTCCCGTTACACACGATTGCTATGTCAATAAACATCGTTTTGCCAATATTTTAGAGACCATCCATCTTCTCCGTCGGTCAGCATCTGTCGGGATCCGATAAAATGATAAATCTTGCCTTATGTGTTGATGGTTACTACATCCAGGTGCACAACAATATAATGGCATGATGGAAGTCTTGCTGAAAGTAAAAACTTTCTTTGATGGCTATATTCCTTTCGATGCTTCGCCGTCGTTCCTCGTTGTTAGCTGTGGTAGACTACTGGTAGTTCATGTCCAAAATGGCGGCCGCGTTTGTCGTGACATCACGTGAAAAGGGTCTATAGCCCCGAGTGATGGAGCCTAATGATGCCACAGTGTTTGCCACAGGAACTCAACATGCCACGTTGCCTGAAATATATATGCGGCAAGCCCTTAAGTCGCTTGCTGGCTGACGGCACTTTCATGCTGGTGTGTTTTACCAACCCCTGTATTACCGACGATGTCCAATGTACTCGGGGACGGTAGGGGCTCTGATTGTGTCTCTCCCGTGGCTGTTTAAGCCCTTAAATAAGTAATCTTCAGTGCTTGAAGAAGCCCATCCAAAAAACTTTGCCAGCTTAGACTGCGCCATTGTTTAGTTCATGCGGAGATAATTACCTCACCACACCAGGCCGATTAAGACACACTGCGATTGGTCAAAAGCTCAGCACTCATTTGGTCGTTGTGTGTGGTCGATTTTTTTTTTTTTCACAAGCATGTGCTGTTTACACACTGGCTTCCTGCCGTCTATTTACTGGGGTTGGATTTTGGCAAGTGGATGGATTTATATAAAAGATGACTTGTGACAATGATAAAGATGAAAAATACATTCATCGCTGTGATGACTGCCAGTAATTTTCCCTTTGTCACTGATGGATTATGTTCGTCAATGACGAGCACCAGTGGGAACCCTGATAAAGTTTTGGTATTTTCGCCAATTAAGTTGCTGAGTTGTCCTGCGAAAGTTGTATTTTTGGTGAAATGTTGATGAATGGATGTGTGTTACTTTTAGGAAGTGGAGCTGTTCGCCTGCCAGAGAGGATGCAGACTTTTCTCCATTTGCCAGTTTGTCGGTGACGGTGAAAATCTGAATCAGACCAAATCAGAGTGCGATTCTGGTACAGATTAATAACTTCATTTTAGTTGTTGGGTCTGATAACTGTGTTACATGTCCGCATGTTCACATTAAAAGCAATTTTCTTTTGTCCACAGCTTGTAATGAAGCGTATGATGGAGTGGATGAGCAGTTTGCCTGCAGTCTCGGCTGTCAGAGTCAACTTCCCTTCGCAGAGCAGAGACAAGAGCAGGTCCAAAGGAAATACAAATGCACACCAAATGCAAACAACACTTTACTGCATTAAAGTGGAGTTTCATAGTATAATAAAACCCAGAGTGAGTTACAGGGGAAATAAATCAACTGTAAGAGACAGAAAATGTACTTTAATATCATAACTGCAGTAGGAAGTGAAACAGTGACTGTCTCTTTTATCTTTACATTTAAAGTGAGGAACTAAAGCTTCACATCTGTGTGAACTCAATAATAATCATACAGTAATTGTAAATGTGTGTAGCTTTCTCACATCACATTTCAAACCACTTTTATTTTTGACTGAATTTTTGAGCTTTTTCTTTGAAGCTGTTGGCCATGATGCCCCGAATCCACCTCCTTTACCCTCTGACCCTGGTGAGGGGATTCTGGGAGGATGTGATGAACCAAGCGCATGAATTCATCACCTCATCCTGGACATTTTACCTGCAAGCAGATGATGGGAAAGTTGTTGTTTTCCAGGTAAAACGTCATTCTATCATAAATCAGTAATTATTAGTCATTATACACACACACTCTTCCAGTATTAAGTTGTATAACACTGAACTGTACAAAACACATCAAACAGACAGCAATACTGCACACACAGTGACCTGAGGGGAGACGAAATGTTCAGGAGAACAGATTTTACAGTGAATAAACTGATTCAAACACTTGCACAAAACTCAGAAATACAACATGATTCTTCTCCTGCACTATACAGCTTTATAACACTGTACAAGATGTAATTTGGCACAAATGTCATTGAAAATCCTACAGAGGAGCTAGTAGAAGTTAGCATTGTTGTTGGAATTTGCCCCCCCCCCCAGGGTTTCAGTGTGATTCAGTGGTGTGTGGTGTTGCTTTAATAAGAAGAAACTTTTATTTGTCACTTGCACACTCAAATGCAGTGAGATTCATCCTCTGCATTTAACCCATCTGAAGCAGTGACGACACACACTACAGCGCCCAGGGAGCAGTTAGGGGTTAGACACCTTGCTCAAGGGCACTTCAGCCCAAGGACGCCCCACATTAACCTAACCGCTAGCCTGGGCCCGCCCATCCTAAGCGTGATGCAACACGAGGGCCTGTTGCGAGCTTAGTCTGGCCAGGCAAGCTATCTACAGCTCTTCCAAGCTCCCGAAAAATTGGGAGCCAATCAACTTTGAGCATCTCCAACGGCCCTGGGTAGAGGCGTGTTCAAGGCAGTGACGTAGTAGAACTGCGACCGGAAGCCATAGATTGTTTACAGAATCTATGCCGGAAGCGCTTCATTCACTAGAAACATTACGAACATGGAGCAAGTTCTCATTGAAAACGGAGCAAAGAGCAGCCCTGGAGGTATTTATTGAAAGGAAGGACGTTTTCGCCTTGCTCCCGACCGGCTTCGGTAAGAGTTTAATCTACCAGTTAGCCCCGTCACGTCACGTACGTCAGAGGAAAGAGTGATGTGATTGGTTTAAGCTTCGTCACCGCCTTTTCTGGCTTCGACCAGTAGCAAACTGAGGCATTTCAGGGAGGCGGGTCAACCACGCACTTTGGGAAACGGTTGGGCTTAATATCTTTGCCAGACCAAATGCTCGCAGAGCTTTGAAGTCGCGTTAGCCAGACTACCTAACCGCATGTCTTTAGACTGTGGAGGAAACCGGAGCACCCAGAGGAAACCCACACAGAAAGGCTCCCCATCGGCCACTGGGCTTGAACCCAGAACCTTCTTACTGTGAGGCGACAGTGCTAACCACTACACCACCGTGCCAGAATGGACTTCCACACAGAATTTCAGGCCTCACACAGGAATTAACCTCACAACCAATCGGAGGGTGCTGAAGTGGAAATTAGTGTAGGTGCACACATTATTGAGATTTGATACCTTATACTAGGAATGGGAGCCACTTCATGAAAAAAATCCCAAATGAGGGGCTTGAGAAATATGGCTTCAAAAGAGTAATTGCATTAACAGATAAAGTACGACAATAACATAGCAAGGCATAGATTTGAGTTTGTAAATGCACATCATCATTGCGTTATATCAAGACTCATAGGCCCAAGGCATTTCTACATTCAAATGACAGTATACACCAGACATCAGTCCAGGTGAGCCATACCACAGACTTTTAGAATTAACAGACATCCACTTAAATGCAAACAACTGTACCAACAAAACATGGGTGCGTAGTACAGACCTCCCCGCCCTAATGAGCGACAAAGAAGAATGGAGAAGACGTGTCGAGGCTTAGCCGAGCTAGCTCAACATAGTAAGTAAGTAGTACAGTACTGAATAGCATTATAACATAAGTGCATGGTTATCAAGGCAAATGATTTGTCTATTGAAACTGTCTCAGACGCCTCGGTGTTCAGTCTGTGTGAGCCATACCTCACCAAGAGCTACATTTAAGTGCGTCATATGGTCATTATTAAGTGAATATCAAAATGTAATATTCAAACTGCCAAATACAACCTTTTCAAAAATCACTCATTACTAATTTAACATACCTGCTACCTCACCAGTGTAGTCTGCTGAGCCAAAATTTGCCATCTAATGAGAGAAATGCCATTTTTTCGATTTAGAAAGATCAGTGAAGATGTGCATGAACGTTGTCAGTGCAGTACTTGTACGATGGCACAGATGGTGGGCTGTGAGGGATGTGCAGTTATTAGTTTTAATGGCTTTCATATGTGAGAATGACTATCTGCATGTGTAAGTTGAGCCAAACATTTTGTGGATAAAAAGCACAAGACTAACTGAATGAGGGAGCTTCTCGGTGCACACTTTGACTGAATTTGTTGTCAAACACAGGCCTCACAAAAATGGATATAAACACATGCTTCTCTGTTGAAATGTCTGAATCTACTTTTAATTTTTAAAGTAGAGAGATACATTTGTCTAACTAACCAGGCTCAAGTGCTTGCAAGAACAGGAACACCGGTACCAAGAAGTGCGTGGAGATGCAAAAGAGGCACCAAGGATGACTTTTTACATTGATTGGTCCTGGACAAATAGGACCAATAGGACAGTTGTGACTGTGAGGTGGAACAACTGGGTTGGGAAATGATTGTGATACAGGATCTTACAAAAAAAAATATTTATTTATTTTATACATGGTCTATCCATTATCCATAACTGCTTATCCTGTGCAGGGTGGTGGGCGGGCTGGATCCTATCCCAGCTGACTATGGGTGAGAGGCAGGGTACACCCTACACAAGTCGCCAGGTCATAACAGGGCTGACACACAGAGAGAGACAACCATTCACACTCACATTCACACCTACGCTCAATTTAGAGTCACCAGTTAACCTAACCTGCATGTCTTTGGACTGTGGGGGAAACCGGAGCACCCGGAGGAAACCCACGCGGACACGGGGAGAACATGCAAACTCCGCACAGAAAGGCCCCTGTTGGCCACGGGGCTCGAACCCAGAACCTCCTTGCTGTGAGGCAACAGTGCTAACCACTACACCACCGTGCCACCCTGTGCTCACTCTAGGACCCAAATTGTTTTAGCGAAAAGTGCTAAAGACTCAAATTTTTCTTTAGCAATTTGCAATTTCGCTTAGCAAGAAATGCTAAAAGAACAATTTTCTTTTTAGCAAAGTAATTTTTTTAGCAAGATATGTTATACTTCTAAATGTTTCTTGCACTGACATATTGAAAAATGAATTGTTATGTGTGTTTAGGGGGAGGGGGGTGTCTTTATGGGTAGGATGAAGGGAGCTCAGGGAGTTAAAATCAATGGTTGTTTCTTATAAATTAATCTCATAACCCAAATATAATGATATTCACCATTAATTTCTCAAATGAAACACTTGCAGTCAAAACTTTGAACCATGTGCGTCAAAACGCTCTGAAAACAAGGTACACTTGGTCGATATATCCTGGTTCACCTGTGAGTTCTTCCAAAGTTCTGTCAGGGTTGATATTATGTAGAAAATACGTGGTTATATCATGTTTTTATCCCTAACTGAGAAAGCTAACAGAATATTCTAATATGTTATCTCACTTTTTAGATAAGTTTTTGTCATACATAAAGTCGGATAATTTATTTTAAACAAACCTCGCTATAATCTTGTTCACTAATGAGCGAGAATTGCCGACATTATCAGCGCAACTTGGAAATTGATCATTTTATATGTAAGGTCCGATGCTATTGGAAGACATAATTTGCGGTCAACCAATAAGAAGCTTCGAAACTCGGGGGCGTTGGTTATAAATCAAAACATCGAAGATGGACACAAAAGGTACTGTTTATCTTGAGAAATCACAATTGTTTGATGGATTTTGCTTAGACTTTAAATGACTTTCGCATAAAATGCGAATACAGATGATTTTCTTTTCGCAAATTGGAACAAAACTTTGCAATTTGTGGACGTGCGAGCGGCTAGCATGAGCCCAGCCACCCCTTTTTTAAACTAATCAGTATTTTATAAAGCAATAAGTAGTCAACTCAAAGTGCCAATACAAGTTACCTTGTCGTTTGGACTTGGCCCCAGGGCCACCAGTTGAAAAGTCTTATATAAATTGAAACACTTGGTACGTTCATGTTACAAAACTCATTATATTTAAGCACTCAGAATATAGGAGTGTGTGTTTTTTTTTTAAATTTGTTCGTTTGTTTTTTAAATACTTAGGTGGCACGGTGGTGTAGTGGTTAGCACGGTCGCCTCACAGCAAGAAGGTTCCGGGTTCAAACCCAGTGGCCGGTGAGGGCCTTTCTGTGTGGAGTTTGCATGTTCTCCCTGTGTCTGCGTGGGTTTCCTCCGGGTGCTCCGGTTTCCCCCCACAATCCAAAGACATACAGTTAGGTTGACGTGGGGCGGCCTTGGGCTGAGGTGCCCTTGAGCGAGGTACCGAACCCCTGACTGCTCCCCGGGCGCTCTGGTATGGCTGCCCGCTGCTCTGGGTGTGTGTTCACTGCTTCAGATGGGTTAAATGCAGAGGATGAATTTCACTGTGCTTGAAGTGTGCATGTGATGAATAAAGGGTTCTTCTCTCTTTAATCCTATGAACCCTAGTGTATTTTCAGGGTAATTTAATGCTGTATTTGTTGTTTCAGAACAGTCTAGTCTCTTCCTCATTTGATATGATAATACTTGCACTTTTTTATGTTAACCTTTATATGAGAGAAAAGAGATTTGTGTTATGAAATTTTTACATGTACCCGTATCTCATAAAATGCTGGCAGTAGAGATCTTTTTACAGTTGTGTCAGGAGATTGTCTGGAATTGATCATATCAGAGTCATGTTGGTAGGAAACTCTATGGCTTAGAAATGCATTTTAAAAAAAGTGCTTAGTGCCTGGGTTGGTCATTGTTTTATTTTCTGTGAATTCAGAACTGGATTACTCAGCACTTTGTCACACAGAGAAACATCCCTCATTGGAAAGGCTTCTGTTTATGTATGTTAATAATCGCAATGTGAAGTGATAGATTTTGTAACTTACGCAGCTGAGAAGCAGGAGTGTGAAAATGGGTGAAGAAATTTGTAAAGATTTTACTTTACAGAAGTTTAATCTGTATTCATAATGCAGGGTTAGATCTTAACACTAGCCCGCTAGCCCGTGGCTAGTGCAGATAGCCACGGGCTAGTGCAAAATCTCTGCTACTAGCCCGTGTTGGCTAGTGCAATAACTTGACATGGGTGTGGCCATCTTGAATCACGCAAAATCTGGCACAAAATCTTTTAGCTCATTCTATTTATTGTACATGGTGTAATGCATTGTTGCTGAACATTACTGTCACAGTTCGTTGACACAGGTTGTAACTGTGTACCATGACGAGTGCCTAATTTGCCAGACCTACCACAAGGTGGCACCACCATTCAGCACATTTAATATTCTGTAAGAGTAGGTGGCAGGGCAGTGGGGGCTGATGTCAGCCATGTTTGAAAAGTTTTGAGATGTGAGTAAGAGGAGATTTGCACTGAATTTGCAAGACAGCATAGTTTTTAACTGGCCTATCCATATGGCCAGTGATTCTGAGTGAATGAAGCATAACCTTGTGAGTATGAAAATTCAAGATGACTCCAAATCAGTCAGTTTTTAGAATTGAAACACGTCACATTGTGCTTGTATGGCAAGGCATTAATGCCATAACATACAATTTAAAGCAATGTATTGTTATCAGTAGTTTATCATTTTGTATTTTGAAGAGTGCATTCACAATGTTTGCTCACTTGTAATTTCATTAATTTGCAGGAATGGAACAGAATTTTAAAAAATTTGTGGCTGTTAAATTTTAGTTATTTTATTTTATTACCTATAAATTGTCAGTATATTATGAGCATAGAGGTAAATATCAAAGTTGATATGCCTGAAATAGAGACATGTTAAGGCCAGCTTTCTTTACCAGATTTTTTGTTGTTAATTTACTGCAGTTTTGGTTCCAGGTCCACCACTAGCCAATGCGCATAGAGCAAATAAAGTCTGAATAAAGCAGAATTGTGTTGTCATCCTTTACACACAACAGTTGTTGTGTGTAGAGAATGTGACAATTCTTTCAATTGTCACAGGAATTGGGCTTAAAATAGCGGGCTAGTGCAACACTCTGCGGGCTAGTGCAATTTGCAAGCCACTAGCCCGGCTGGCTAGTGCAGAAAAACCTTAAGATCTAACCCTGATAATGTGATTACTTCCATATGAGTGATTCCACGCTTATGGGTACTGAAATGGGGACATGAACTTATTTTTAAAAATTCACCTAAAACCATTTCTTTTTTTTACCATCAGGTCACAAAACATGTAATCTTTAATGAATGATATGTTAAAAGATAACTTTAATTTTCTGAGATGTAATAAAAACATATTTATATGCCAAAGTCAGAACGTAACAGAAGTGTTGTGGACATATATATTCTCAATTTTAACAATGTAGAATTACTTTTTGAAACATAGGAAGGTGATGTTTTAGCAAATATAATTAATAAACGTGTAGTAGAATAAACGTACACATTCTTTCAATAAGATTAACATGGTATATAGCTAGATTGTAATTAATTTGTAACAGACGCGAGATGGACAATCGTAACAGAAGTAATGTAACAGACATCATTTTGGAACTCATAGGCTTGACTTTGGCATATAAATATGTTTTTATTACATCTCAGAAAATTAGTTATCTTTTAACATATTCATTAAAGATTACATGTTTTGTGACCTGATGGTAAAAAAAGAAATGGTTTTAGGTGAATTTTTAAAAATAAGTTCATGTCCCTATTTCAGTACCCATAAGCGTGGAATCACTCATATGTACAAATACTGCACAAATGATGTGACTAGCATCATGACAAAGCTCCAGTTCTGCTCTTCCTTGTGTTGTCTCTGATCTCTGCAATGATGAGTTCATGAATAATTCATACGAGAGTAATGGGTGTGGAGATGGACACAGGGCTGTATACAGATTGGAACTATGATTTAAATGTGACGTAAATTTAAAATGCTTTTTTCTTGCGAATACTTTGTCATACAGACATGCAGTTAGCGTCATTGGAAAGGTCAAGTCACCTCTCTGCTGAAAATACTTCATGAGTAATTCAACCGGGAAGAAGGAATGTCAATTTGGATATAGTTTGGGTCAGTGGTGTTCAAAGGGTTAAAATTCAGAATGTGTTCTTGTATAATAAGTTTAGAACAAACATTGTGACAATGTTTTATTTATATCGTGGTGCTCTCATAACCCAATGTCACAATTACAATAAAATGCCATTATCCTGGGTTAGTTTATTTCACCACTCCCAAAAGCCCAGTGTGTCTTCAACGTTAATCCAAAGGGAGCATCAGTGACGTGTAGTTCTCTTGAGTAATTACATTTATTCATGTTGTTTTTATAGACAGGACCACAGGTTCAGTTTGTGTCTCAGTTTGATCTGCAGAGGGAGGAGCTGAAGGAGGAGCCTCTGAGTTCAGGTATGAATATATTACCATAAAGAGCCTATTCTACGTATATTTTCCTCACACTCTGTCCCCACCCTTTTTCAACTCCATGTAAATTAATTTCCATCAGAGATTATAAAAATGTTTGTCGTATGCCTGAGAATGTAGTGAAATTATAAACATTAGTGCACACCAGAGTTGTTCAATAAGGAACCAAATGCATGTCAAGTCTCAAGCCTTTCAGTCAGCAGAACTTTACTGGAGTATATGGGAACTGGAACTGAGAAGTAACGATAAAGAACAGTGGTGTTCACAGTAAAGGAGGGAAAACACATGACCAGTTGTGTTGCAACTATATTTTTAGAAACGTTTTAATAATGCCTTCATAGAAGAAAAGACTTAAAAATAAGACACTTGCAGTATTCAGAATTCTGTTGTTTTGATACTACACATTTTTACACAAAGGAACATGTAGGTCCAACTTGACAGTCCTGATGTGGTCTTGATTCTTTTCAAACTGTTTTCTCTCAACCAAAAGTAAAAATGGTAAACCAGTGAAACTCAGAAGACCAGTGTGAGGCTGTGGTGAGCACAGAGCCCTCCCCAAACCTGACAGCTGAAGGCTGGAAAAAGACCAGGGCACGTTTTTCTGATCTTCAACTGTTTTAGTGAGTCTGTGCCCACTGTCGTCTCTGATTCCTCTTCAGGGCTGACGGAAGTCGAGTCAATTTATTCATACTGTGCTTTTAACAATGAACAATGTTGCAAAGCAGCTTCACAGAAAAATAAAGATTTTAAACATATGAACTGACAAATTTATTGCAGAAGAGAAACAGAAGCAGAACCTGATGCGGTATTCTGCTGTTGTAGCCCAGTCACCTTAAAGTTTGATGTGTTGTGTTCTGAGATGCTTTTTTTGCTCACCACAGTTTTAAAGAGTCAAGCCAGTTTATTTGTATCGTGCTTTTAACAGCAGACTGTCGCAAAGCAGTTTTACAGAAAAATTAAGACTTTACACGTGAGCTAATTTTATCCTGATAAATTTATTTATCCCTGATGATCAACCCTGAGGTGACGCTGGTGAGGAAAAACTCCTTCAGACGACACGAGGAAGAAACCTTGAGAGGAACCAGACTCTAAAGTGAACCCATCCCCATCTGGGTGATAACAGATAGCGTGATTATAAATAACTCACTTCTATAACTTTGTCCTATAGAGTCACAAAGTATGACTGTGTCACCAGGAAATTCATTATAGTTTAACAGGAAGTCTGTTTTGTTGAAGTTATAAACTGTTCATTAATGCAGTCCTAAAGTTATCATGGGTATTGTAGTCCTAAACCATCGTAGCAAAACTGTAAGTGTCCAGAGCGTCTTCTAAGTGTGTCTTTAGACTGTCCATATGGGACTGTCCTCCACAGGAGCAATGTGATGAGAGCCTCAGCTAGATGTAGGGCATCAGGATGGATCGGGCAGGTCTGAGGAGCAGAAGGGGTCAGCATCACTGGGGTCTCAGGATTAGAGTGATTTTTACGAGTTACTGTATCCCTTCTGTTGGCTTGAAACGATCTGGCCAACTTTCCTCTGATCTCTCTCTTCAAAAAGGTGTTTTCACCAACAGAATTGTTGCTGACTTAATTTTAATGTTTTTCACACCATTCTGTGTAAACTCTAGACCAGTGGTTCCCAAACTTTCTCTGCTGGGCCCCCCTTTTGTAGATAAGAAATACCCCCCCCCGACAAAAAGAGAAAAAAAAAGATAAACAGGACACACATGCATATATTTTGTTTTCAGACTCAACTGCAGTTTATTAATACAAACTTCAACCTTTTTTGAACAAATAAAAGTAAACTGCCATAAACTACAGGTTGCAATATAATTATAACTGTTTTCAAGCACCTTAACTGTGTAACAGGTTTCTTTTTTTAATATTCAACATTATCAATGCAGTTTTCAAACATTGCCTCTCTGCAAAAATGGGTTTTAAAACATGACCAACTCCCTGAGAAGAAAAAAACAAAAACCTAAAGATTTGTTGTGCAAAAATGACACCTTTAATCCTCACATCTTTTTAGTGACTGGTGTGGGCCTGCTTCATGCTGCAGATCTTCTCAAATCTGGGTTGCAGTTTTGAGATTGCCACTCTGAGTTCATTTTCAATGTCCAGCTTTGATCTGTATTTTGTCTTGATTGAGGCCACAGCAGAAAAACCTATCTCACATAGGTAGGATGTGGCAAAAGGAAGCAGTATGGCCAGGGCTCTCTTACCTAGCAGTGGGTAATCTTTCTCCACTCCAATCCAAAATGCAGCCAGTGTCTTTGACTGAAACTGCAGCCTCATTGTTGAATCAGAGGTGACATCAATGAACTGTTCCTCCTCTGATGTGCTGGAGTCGGCAGGTGGTGTTGCACTGAAGGGGTCACGGATCCAGTCATATTCTTTGGGATCCTGCATCAGGAAATATTTCTGGAAATGGTTCTGAAGGGCAGAGATGTGTGCTTTCGTGCATGGGATCACTGTGTTCTGCAGTTTGTTGTTTTCAGTGAATGATTTCAGGTTCTCAAATGAGTCCACATTTCCAACCTTCACTCGCTGCAGCCACATCTCAAGTTTTCTACTGAATGATGTGATTTTATCTGCCAGATGTGGGAGGTGTGTATTTGTGCCCTGCAACTGCAAATTCACTTCATTGAGTTTCAGAAACATGTCACTGAGGTATGCAAGTTTCATGAGGAACTTGTTACAGTAAAATTTGTGGGCAAGATCATTGCCCTCTTCCTTCAAAAAGATACGGATTTCATCTCGCAGTTCAAATACCCTGGACAGCACCTTCCCACGTGACAGCCATCGGGACTCGCTGTGAAACAGAACAGCGGTGTGGTCGGAGCCCATTTCCTTGCACAGTGCCGAAAAAATCCGGGCTTTGACAGGTCGTGTTTTGATGTACTTGACGGTGGCAATAACGTCGGTCATTACATCATTCAGCTCGGGACTCAGCTGTTTAGATGCCAGTGCTTCGCGGTGTATCATGCAGTGCGTCCACTGCACATTGGGGGAGACGTGCTTGATGAGCGCTTGCAGCCCTGCCCGTTTTCCAGCCATAGCCTGCGCCCCGTCAGTGCAGATCCCCACACAGTCCTCCCATTTCAGGTTGGCCTCTTTCAAGTAAGTGTCAATGATTTTAAACAGTTCTTCTGCTGTGGCTCTGCCAATAACTTTTTTGCAGAAAAGCAATTCCTCCCTCATGTCATCTCCATCTATGAATCTGACGTAAGTAATTAATAAACAGTCTTTGTTACTGTCAGTGGCTTCATCCATCTGAAGAGAAAAGCTGCTGTCACGCACTTTGTCATTAAGCTGCTCCTCTATGTCCTTTGACATGTCATAAATGCGTCTGCCAATGGTGGTGTTGGACAGAGGAATAGCCCTTAGTTTGCTGGCTGCAGTGTCATCAAGCATAGTTGATACCATGTCCATAGCACAGGGAAGTACTAATTCCTCCGCTATTGTGTGCGGCTTTTTACACTGTGCCACTCGGTAGGCAACTTTATATGAGGCGAGTTGAGCATTTGCCAGCACGGATGCAGCTTTAGTAAATAGGGACTGTTGCGCATGGCAGTTTGAGTTTTTGTCTGAAAAACTCAACTGGCTTGTCTTTGTGCTCTGGATGTTTTGTCTCCAAGTGGCGTCTTAGCTTGTTCGGCTTCAAGCTGTCACAAGCTAGCACTTTAAGACAGACAACACATTGCGGTCTCTCCTCATTACCCACCGTTGTACAGGTGAAGCCAAAGACAAGATATGTGTCATCATATTTTCTGGTCTTTGCCTTGGAATGAACTTGCTTTGGAAGCACATTTGGCGATGCTTCATCCTCTGATTTGCGTTTACGTGGGAGCCCCGCGTCCCCCGCCAAAAACTTCTCCATGTTATGCTAGCAGTGTAATTTATTGATTGATTCATTCATTCATTCCATCCGCGCCCTGCGTCCCCCCACTTTGGGAACCACTGCTCTAGACTGTGGTGGTTGAAAATTGCAGGAGATCAGCAGTTTCTGGAAAAACTCAACCCAGCCCATCTGACCTCAGCGATCATGCCGTGGTCCAATTCACTGAGAGAATAATTCCCATTCTGATGTTTGATGTGAACATTAACTGAAGCTGCTGGCCCGTATCTGCATGGTTGCAAGGCACGCTGTCACCCAAAACTAAATAAATGACACAAAGCAGCTCCATATGTGCAAATAATTCTTTTTGTGGCTACAGCCTCATATAGAGGCGGTAGACACTATGTCATCGTGTTGTAAGAATGAGTGTAACAATTGTGCACTGCGCATGCACATCACCAGAACGATGAATCATGACGCTTACGACGGCTCAGTTAGATCGTATTCGTTATTCACAGCAGTTCTGCGCACGCTCGGAGCAGTAAACACACCTGACTGATAAAATGCTGCAGGAGAGAAAATGATTTAATCCTTTATGCAGTTATTCCATTCTGTAACAGAATAAACATTCACACAGAAGGGGGTTTTGTCTATAAGTATAATAATGTTCTATTTTCGGTGCTGTTCTGTGGTTATTTATTGCACGGAGGATCAATAGGACTATAAAATAGCAGGATCAGGACCTTTCAGGAAGCTGGGTGCTGTATGAGGTGTTCAAAGATCACAAGATCTGTTTAGTTCACAAAATGTGTATCTCTGTTTCATGTTATGATGAACAAATGTGTCAGAGTTTTGTTGTGGCTACTTCAGAATAAAAGTTAAAAGTATAATTAGTCAGACTTCTATTTGCTTTAATTTTATTTAATTTATTTTAGAGTCTTTACACTACACTTGTGAAACAAAATGTGCTCATTAGTATTAAATAATGCTTCTAAGACAATTCATGAACAAGTGCTTTCTTACTATTTTGAAAATATAGTTCACAGCACTGTATTTTGAACAAAACGCAGTCAACAAAATTGGTAACCAAAATACTACAAGCCCTTGGTAATGCTTGGTGATGCTTGCAAGAGATGAGGCTAGTGTGGTTCTTCTTTAGTTTGGTTACCCTCTCTTTACCTGTTCAGCATTTAGCAAATTGTTAACGTTTCCTTTGTCTCATTATTTGTTTGAGTTCAAATGTTTTAAAAAGTTATTTCCAGATGTTTGAAGCAAGGATTCTGTATTATCCATGTCCTTAAATATGTAACTATCCATGACTGGTTGAAGTTGAAATAAATCACCAATAGCAATGATACTAACACCACCAAAGGGTAATGAACTACCTTTAATATCCTTTAGTCTATTGTTAATTTGTACATTGAACATAGTATTACCCACCATAGATACAGTTGCAATCAGAAATATTCAACCCCCTCACCTCAAAAGACATTATAGTGATGTGGATGAAATATAATGACAATAAATGAAAAAAAAAACTCAAACAACAAAAAAAATGTATTGTTGCATATTTGAGTTATTTTGACAACAGAAGTTGACTTAACTTTGAAGTTCAAATGAAAATGTAAATCTTTTAACACGTGCACTATTATTCAACCCCCAGCTGCAGTACTTTGTGGAGCATCCTTTAGCTTTTATAACTTCTAACAAACGTTTTCGGTAAGTGCTGACAAGCTTCTTACACCTCTCAATTGGAATCTTCGCCCATTCTTCACGTGCAAAAGCCTCTAGCTCAGTGATGATTGATGGTTTCCGTGTTGCAACTGTCTTCTTTAAATCCCACCAAAGATTTTCAATCGGATTTAAATCTGGTGACTGAGAAGGCCACTCCAGGATCAGATTTAAATCCAGTATTTTCCCCAGAAAAAAATTAAAGCCCTAAATTCTGGCATGATAAAACACAGACAATTGAGCGCCAGTGGCACGAAGTGAAACTAGGGGGGTCCGGGGGCATGCCCCCCCGGAAAAGTTTTTGAAAATAGATGCTCTCGGGTGCATTTTCAGGGTCTCTGAGAGGTTTTAGGTCCATGATGATTATAGGATAGATTTTAACAGTGTTTCAATGATTTCTGACCTAAATAGTATTAATGTAAACACATTTGAAATTTCACCTTAAAGTTCAACATGCAAGTTAAACTGTTTTGTTATAGGCAAGGCAAGTTTATTTATATAGCACATTTCATACACAGTGGCAGTTCAATGTGCTTTACAGAAGTAAAAGCAAAACAGTAAACAATAGAAAATAAAATTACATAAAATAAATGGGGAAGAAAATAAGAATTAAACAATAGTAGAAATAAAATAATAAAATGAGATAAAAATTCAATTAAAAAAAACAGAAGAATAAAATAGAATAAAAGTTAAGTAAAATTTAAAACATGATTATAGATTACTTAGGTATACGATAGATTTGAAAATCTGCGGGGATCCCTTAATATTATCTATGATCAAGTAGTGTTGTAACAAAAATGTGCATGAAAATATGAACAGTGGTTTGCTCCATCTTATGCAATCCAATGAAGAGAATCGATCATCATGACCTCCTGTTGATCACAAAGGGATCTGAACCTAAGAACTGCCACCTTAAAATAAGTTGCTGTATTACTATAACTGTAATGATTTAGAATGTTTCTGATGCAATTACCGTAATATATGTATAACTAAGATGCACTGAAAAGAAAAGTCAGGCAACTGCATATTATAAAGTTTAAATTTTGGCACTTTATTAAATGGACTAGATTAAGATTAAAACATATTTAAAGGAAAAGAAAACTTAATTCATGCATTTAAGTTTGCAGAAAGATTATGTATTTATAAAAACATTAATGAAGAGATTGTGTTAATAAGTGTCAAATGTAGCATAATTTCGAATAATAATGATAAGCATTTGGCAGTGTGATGTCACTGTGAGCCTTTAACAAAAGAATAATCCAGAGCCACCTTTTGTTAAATGGATCCCAGTGACATCACACTGCCAAAAATGCTTATGATGATTATTTGAAATTATGCTGCATTTGACACATTTGGACAACTTCACTTCGTGAGAGTGTTTATAAGTACATAATCTTTCTGCAAACCCAAACTAATGAATTAAGTTTTCTACTCCTTTAAAGCAGATTAATTCTCCTTGGCTTTTGCTTGGCCCAATGTTGGGCAACCCTCTCATAGTCTGTCTCGCTGTCATCCATACTGATGTGGATTAAATTGTCCAGTGAGTCTTCTCCTAGATTATTAAAGTCAGTCGGCTTTGTCCGTCTGGTGGGGGACAACATCGGCAGACATTGAGATCGCTTATAATGAATCGGAAACTTCCAGGATGTTTGACGTTTTCTTTCGATATTTTTATTGGACGGTTTGAACACGTGACCTTGATGTAGCCAACAGATTACAGTTTGTTTACATCATACCACACGGACATATTACTTTGACAGAATCAACACAAACATTGGGAAAAAAGACCGCTTGTTTAACACAAATATCAATCAGTATGTAAATGGATCTGTTATTTGCTCTCCTATGCATCTAGTTACTTGCCAGTAGGAAATTTTAATGTATCGGTATAAATCTAAGCGTATCGGATTTTAACTAAAGCGACTAAGCGTATCGGCAGGCAGAGCAAGCGTATCGGGCCCGATACGCTAAAATGCTTTGGGGAAACCCATGCAAATCTGGTGACTGAGAAGGCCACTCCTGGGATCAGTGTCTTGCTGGAAGGTCCATTGATCACCAAGGTTTAATTTGTCAACAGAAGGCATCGCGTTCCTCTTTAAATTGGCCTGGTATTTCAGGGAATCCATGATGCCAGGTACACGATCAAGATTGCACAGGAAAACAGCCCCACATCATCAATGGCCCACCTCCATGCTTGACTGTGGGGATGGTATTCTTCTGATCCTAAGCCTGGCCTTTTGCATGCCAGATATACCGCTGGTCCATATTTTTTTTTTTAAACCTTTATTCGTCACATGCACACTTGAAACACAGTGAAATTCATCCTCTGCATTTAACCCATCTGAAGCAGTGAACACACGCACACAGAGCAGTGGGCAGCCACACCAGAGCGCCCGGGGAGCAGTCAGGGGTTCGGTACCTCGCTCAAGGGCACCTCAGCCCAAGGCCGCCCCACATCAACCTAACTGCATGTCTTTGGATTGTGGGGGAAACCCACGCAGACACGGGGTGCACATGCAAACTCCACAAAGAAAGGCCCTCGCCGGCCGCTGGGTTCGAACCCGGAACCTTCTTGCTGTGAGGTGACTGTGCTAACCACTACACCACTGTGCCGCCATATGTCCAAACAGTTCTAGTTTGGTTTCATCAGTCCATAGAACTGTCTCCCAAAACTCTATAGTCTTATCCAAATTACTCTTGGCATATTCTAGTTGACTTTTGATGTTCCTTGTGGTCAAGAGTGGAGTGCGTCTTGGAGCCCGGCCATGAAATCCTTGTTTATTCAGTGCACGTCTTACACTGAAGCACTTGTACTAGCCTTCTTCATGTCATCCTGTAGGTGTCTTGCACTCACGTTTTTTTTTTCATTGTCCTAAGTGGCTAAGGGCCATTGATGAAATTTTGGGCTTTCTTCCACAGCCAGGCAGGTTTGCAGCTGTTCCATAAGTTTTAAACTTCCTTATAATGCTCCCAATGGTGTCTCTTGGAAAGTTAATTTTTTTGGAAATCATCTTATACCCAAGGCCCTTTAGGTGTAATGAAATAATCTCCTCTCTCAGCTTTTGTGGAAGCTCCTTTGTCTTTCCCATTATTGCAACTGACCTTGAGTACAACCCCGATTCCAAAAAAGTTGGGACAAAGTACAAATTGTAAATAAAAACAGAATGCAATGATGTGGAAGTTTCAAAATTCCATATTTTTTCAGAATAGAACATAGATGACATATCTGTGAAGATACTCAGTCGTCCAGGTACATAGTAATCTGTGGTTGGTAGAAGAGAGCAACTGGACTTGCTTGAAAAGTCTTGAAGACGTTTCGCCTCTCGTCCGAAAGGCATCATCAGTTCTGTCTGTCTATAGGGAGTATCAAGTATTTATCCTCTCATGGATCATAATAGAATCCAAATCAGAATGCTGATGGCTGCATTGAAGGTGGCTGATAGATGTCATAGACACCCACCTCTGTTCAGTGATGGTCGTTCCAGGCTGACAAAATTGAACGATCCTCTCTGGCTAAGATGTCTGCCAGTTTTCTGGAAGTCCTCTCATACTCCCGCACTAGTCGAAGGGAACTCATCCCAAAGTGTGTAGAAACATATCTGTGAAGATACTCAGTCGTCCAGGTACATAGTAATCTGTGGTTGGTAGAAGAGAGCAACTGGACTTGCTTGAAAAGTCTTGAAGACGTTTGAAGAGAGGCGAAACGTCTTCAAGACTTTTCAAGCAAGTCCAGTTGCTCTCTTCTACCAACCACAGATTAACATAGATGACATATCAAATGTTTAAACTGAGAAAATGTATCATTTCAAGAGAAAAATTAGGTGATTTTAAATTTCATGACAACACATCTCAAAGTTGGGACAAGGCCATGTTTCCCACTGTGAGACATCCCCTTTTCTCTTTACAACAGTCTGTAAACGTCTGGGGACTGAGGAGACAAGTTGCTCAAGTTTAGGGATAGGAATGTTAACCCATTCTTGTCTAATGTAGGATTCTAGTTGCTCAACTGTCTTGGGTCTTTTTTGTCGTATCTTCTGTTTTATGATGCGCCAAATGTTTTCTATGGGTGAAAGATGTGGACTGCAGGCTGGCCAGTTCAGTACCCGGACCCTTCTTCTACGCAGCCATGATGCTGTAATTGATGCAGTATGTGGTTTGGCATTGTCATGTTGGAAAATGCAAGGTCTTCCCTGAAAGAGACGTCGTCTGGATGGGAGCATATGTTGCTCTAGAACCTGGATATACCTTTCAGCATTGATGGTGTCTTTCCAGATGTATAAGCTGCCCATGCCACACGCACTAATGCAACCCCATACCATCAGAGATGCAGGCTTCTGAACTGAGCGCTGATAACAACTTGGGTCGTCCTTCTCCTCTTTAGTCCGAATGACACAGCGTCCCTGATTTCCATAGGCAAGGCAAGTTTATTTATATAGCACATTTCATACACAATGGCAGTTCAATGTGCTTTACAGAAGTAAAAACAAAAACAGTAAACAATAGAGAAATAAAATTACATAAAATAATTTTATTTTTATTCTAAATTAATTAAAAGAATTAAAAGAAATTAAAAGAAAATAATAAGAATTAAACAATAGTAATAATAAAATGTAGTAGTTCAAATAGGATGAGAAAGAAAAAAAACCCAGCAGAATAGAATAAAGAATAAAATAGGATAAAGTTAAAGTAAATTTAAAACATGCAGAGAAGTAAAGATTATAAAGAATGTAAAGAAGACAATATTAATTATTTAACAGAAAGCATCTGAAAACAGCTTGGTCTTTAGTCTAGATTTAAAGCTGCCAACAGCAGGAGCATTTTTAATGTCCTCTGGCAGTTGGTTCCATAGCTGTACTGCATAGTAGCTAAAAGCTGCTTCACCACACTTTGTTTTAACAACTGGTTTTAATAGTAAATTTTTCTGTTTTGATCTGGTAGATCTGATTGGGTTAGGCCGCTGCAACATATCAGAGAGGTAATTGGGCCCTGTACCATTTAGAGGTTTGTATACCAGCAGCAATACTTTAAAGTCAATTCTGTAGCTTACTGGAAGCCAGTGAAGGGACCTTAGAATTGGAGTAATGTGCTCTGTTCTTTTTGTTCGTGTGAGAACCCTCGCCGCTGCATTTTGAACCAGCTGAAGTCGTTTGATGGTCTTTTTTGGCAGGCCTGTGAAAAGGCCATTGCAGTAATCAACCCTACTAGAGATGAAGGCATGTATTAGTTTTTCCAGATCATGTTTTGACATAAGTCCTCTTAGTTTGGAAATGTTTTTTAGGTGATAAAATGCCGTTTTAGTGATTTGCTTTCATGTGACTGTCAAAGTTTAGCTCGCTGTCAATGAAAACACCAAGATTTTTAACCATTTCTTTAGTTTTAATCCCTTTTGTGTCAAGAATAGTGGTAATCCTGAGTCTTTCATCTTTTTTCCAAATAGAATTACTTCTGTTTTATCTGTGTTCAGCTGAAGAAAATTTTGTGACATCCAGCTATTGATTTGATCGATACACTGGTAGAGACATTCAAGGGGGGCATAATCATTAGGTGATAGAGCAAAATAAATTTGGGTATCATCTGCATAGCAGTGATACAAAATTGAATTTTTATTGATAATTTGCCCAAGTGGGAGCATATAAAGGTTGAAAAGTAATGGTCCAAGAATCGACCCCTGGGGGACACCACAGGTCAAGGACATTGACGTTGAGGAACAATTTCCCAGGGTAACAAAGAAGCTTCTATCTTTTAAGTATGATTTTAACCAATTGATAACTTTACCAGTCAATCCAACCCAGTGTTCAAGTCGATATAGCAGTATGTTGTGATCAACAGTATCAAAAGCTGCACTGAGGTCCAGTAATACCAGGACCGATGTTTTGCCTGCATCAGTATTAAGACGTATGTCATTTATAACTTTAATCAGCGCTGTTTCAGTGCTATGATTGGCACGAAATCCTGACTGAAAATTATCAAAACGGCTGTTTGATATCAAGAAGGCAGTTAATTGATTGAAGACAATTTTTTCCAGGATTTTCCCGATGAATGGTAGATTTGATATTGGCCTGTAGTTATTTAACACTGAAGGATCCAGATTATTTTTTTTAAGAAGGGACTTTACAACAGCTTTTTTTAGGGACACAGGAACAACGCCAGTCTCCAAGGATGTATTTATAATTTGAAGCACATCTGTAATTATAAGATGAAGAACAGACTTAAAAAAGTTGGTGGGCAGAATGTCCAGTTCAGATGTTGAGGAACTGAGATTTTGTACAGTTTTTTCAAGAGTCTCATAATCAATTAAACAAAATTCTGACATTGTGTTGAAGTTATCTATCTGTGTCATTGGTGATTGCAGTTTTTCAATTTTTTGCAACTGAGATATATTATGAGAAATATTCTGCCGTATTTTATCAATTTTACCTTTGAAAAAGGATGCAAACTCATTGCATTTATTAACTGAGAGAAGTTCAGGTGCTAATTGTGGTGGGGGATTAGTTAGCTTCTCTACTGTTGAAAATAGCACACGGGCATTGTTCATATTCCTGCTGATGATGTTGGAGAAGAAAGACTGTCTTGCTTTACGAATTTCATAATTATAATTACAAAGCATCTCCTTATGGATTTGATAATGGATGTGAAGTTTAGATTTGCGCCATTTTCTTTCAGTCTTTCTACATTCTCTCTTTAGCAGTTTAACAGCTGGGTACTGCTTCCGTGGTGCTTTCTGCTTATCATTGACTCTTTTTATTTTGAATGGAGCAATATCATCCATAATTTGGGTCATATTTAAATTAAAAAATTCCAGTAAATCATCTACAGAGTCTGACATTTTTGTTGAGTTCTGAGAGAGAGCTTGCTCAAAAAGAGCACGTGTTGTCTTTTATGACTCTCCTACCTATAGTCGTTGAGCTATTCTGAATGTGAGGAGACATAGAAACATCAAAGAAAACACAGAAATGATCGGATAAGGCCAGGTCAACAACAGTATTAGACACAGTAAGACCCTTTGTGATGACGAGGTCAAGAGTATGACCACGAGAGTGGGTCGGCCCCTGTACATGTTGTACTAGGTTAAAGTTATCAATAATTGCAAGTAGTTCTTTGGCATAAATGTTATCAGTATTATCTACATGCAAGTTAAAATCCCCAGATATAATAAGACAGTCAAACTCTAAGCAAATGACTGATAACAGTTCACCAAACTCTTCAAGAAAGACTTTGGCTGAATGTCTCGGAGGCCTATAAATAGTTAATAATAATATGTTAGGAGAGCATGTAACAAGTGCACATAAGTGTTCAAAGGACATAAAATCACCAAGTGAGGATTGTTTACATTGAAAAGAGACTTTGAATATATTTGCGATCCCTCCACCTTTCCCTTGTCAGGTAACATTCAAAAAATTTAAATTTTGGGGGAGCTGCTTCAATAAGGGTGGTAGCACTATTTGCTTGATCCAGCCAAGTTTCAGTTAGAAGCAAAAAATCAAGATTGTGTTTGCAAATAAGATCATTAATTAAAAATGACTTGTTTAAAAGTGATCTAACATTCAGAAGAGCTAGCTTTACAGAAAGTCTAGAAGTAATATCTGCTTGTGCACTCTGATGTTGTTTTAAAACAGGAAGGAGATTAGATTGGTTCACCCCCAGGGTTAAATGTGCTCTGTTTTCTATTTCTTATCAACACAGGAATAGAGAATGGCATAGGCACATTGGGTCCCAGCTGGTTTTCAAAACTACACCCATTTGCAGGGACCCCGAGTACATCAAACAAGACTTTCTAAATGTTCCATTTGGTTTGAGGGTGAAAGGATTGGAGATGACTTAAAAAAAAAAATAATAAAAATAAAAATAGTGGAAATTAAATTAAAATTAAATTAAAAGCTTATAAAGATGAAAAATAAAATGAAAAAAATAGTGGAAATTAAATGAGAAAGTAAAGTATAGAAATAAAGATCAAGAAAGCAGGAGCAAAGCAAAGAAGCGTCCTCCTCGCTTGAGTAGGAGGAGCATAATTAAAAAAAAATTTCAGCAAAGTTTCAGCAAAATTATCACCAGCTCTGGTGTTATAATATGTAATTGCTGCCTGATATTTAGTAACACGTGATTTACCTGCACCTCCACTGAGGAAACGGTAAAATGACTCATCAGATGTCTTTATAAGATGTAATAGTGGTGTTTGAAAGTTTGTGTACCCTTTAGAATTTTCTATATTTCTGCATAAATATGACCTAAAACAACATCACATTTTCACACAAGTCCTAAAAGTAGATAAAGAGAACCCAGTTAAACAAATGAGACAAAATATTATACTTGGTCATGTATTTATTGAGGAAAATGATCCAATATTACATATCTGTGAGTGGCAAAAGTATGTGAAACTCTAGGATTAGCAGTTAATTTGAAGGTGAAATTAGAGTCAGGTGTTTTCAATCAATGGGATGACAATCAGGTGTGAGTGGGCACCCTGTTTTATTTAAAGAACAGGGATCTATCAAAGTCTGATCTTCACAACATGTTTGTGGAAGTGTATCATGGCATGAACAAGGAGGATTTCCAAGGACCTCAGAAAAAGTGCTGTTGATGCTCATCAGACTGGAAAAGGTTACAAAACCATCTCTGAAGAGTTTGGACTCCACGAATCCACAGTCAGACAGATTGTGTACAAATGGAGGAAATTCAAGACCATTGTTCCCCTCCCCAGGAGTGGTCGACCAACAAAGATCAATCCAAGAGCAAGGCGTGTAATAGTTGGCAAGGTCACAAAGGACCCCAGGGTAACTTCTAAGCAACTGTAGGCCTCTCTCACATTGGCTAATGTTCATGAGTCCACTATCAGGAGAACACTGAACAACAATGGTGTGCATGGCAGAGTTGCAAAGAGAAAGCCACTGCTCTCCAAAAAGAACATTGCTGCTCGTCTGCAGTTTGCTAAAGATCACGTGGACAAGCCAGAAGGCTATTGGAAAAATGTTTTGTGGACGGATGAGACCAAAATAGAACTTTTTGTTTTAAATGAGAAGCGTTATGTTTGGAGAAAGGAAAACACTGTGTTCCAGCATAAGAACCTTATCCCATCTGTGAAACATGGTGGTGGTAGTATCATGGTTTGGGCCTGTCTTGCTGTATCTGGGCCAGGACAGCTTGCCATCATTGATGCAACAATGAATTCTGAATTATTCCAGCGAATTCTAAAGACAAATGTCAGGACATCTGTCCATGAAGTGAATCTCGAGAAGGTGGGTCATGCAGCAAGACAACGACCCTAAGCACACAAGTCGTTCTACCAAAGAATGGTTAAAGAAGAAGAAAGTTTAATGTTTTGGAATGGCCAAGTCAAAGTCCTGACCTTAATCCAATGGAAATGTTGTGGAAGGACCTGAAGCAAGCAGTTCATGTGAGGAAACCCACCAACATCCCAGAGTTGAAGCTGTTCTGTACGGAGGAACGGGCTAAAATTCCTCCAAGCCGGTGTGCAGGACTGATCAACAGTTACCGGAAACGTTTAGTTGCAGTTATTGCTGCACAAGGCGGTCACACGAAAGCAAAGGTTCATGTACTTTTGCCACTTACAGATATGTAATATTGGATCATTTTTCCTCAATAAATAAATGGCCAAGTATATATTTTTTTCTCATTTGTTTAACTGGGTTCTCTTTGTCTACATTTAGGACTTGTGTGAAAATCTGATGTTGTTTTAGGTCATTTATGCAGAAATATGGAAAATTCTAAAGGGTTCACAAACTTTCAAGCACCACTGTACATGATAGAATTCCTTTTGTTCCTGATTTAACATTTGTACCATATGTCTGTATTCATTATCTTGTAATTCATTCATGATCAGTGGGTCAGTGTTTAAATCAACTGCTGGTATTTGTATATCATCTAATAGATTATAGTTTTCATTAAAGCCAGGACGTAAGTCTTGATCACCTTCAGCTTGGTCTTGATGTTCAATACTTTGTGTACAAGGTGCTAGAGAATCAAAACTATATTCTGCTATATTTATTTGCTGAAATCTTCATTGCACACAGCATATTCTTTTTGTTCTTTGATTGCATTAGTAAGTAGCATATAATGTTCTTGATATGAACAATTTCCAATTAAGTCCTTTTCCTCATTTCTTCATGGAGTAAAGAGCATTATTAACTCACAGTAATGTTTTTCTGGATCAGATTCTTTATTGAACCATACACTTATGATTTTAGCCTTATTTCTTTTCTTGGTTCTGCTAGAAGTAGCTTTGCAAAATTTGTCATCTTTTTGATTATCGCCAATAATGGTCTCTAATGGTAGACCATCAGCATCCACCTCATTTGTTTTTTTTTACATATGGTTTTTCACCATTAGCATACCAGGCAGCCCAGTCTGCAGTTGTTAGATGTTCCAGTTTAGCTGGATGCCTACAATATCTTTTTATCAAACCACTTGTATGTATCTCTTCACAGTCATCATCCAGGTCTTTAATATCATCCATTGGTTTTAAAAGTTCTACCCTTTCATCAGGAGGTGAAGTATTTATGAATATAATCTGCCTAGATGCTTTTCTCATAGGTAACTGTAATACAATGTAAACTGCTTCTTGGGCACTTATTTCAACATTAACATATTTACTTCCAATATCTCTGACTTGTTTATTGTTATGATTTCCTTGCTTCAGTACAAGCCTCTTGTAACAGTTCACTCATGCTTCTTTTTTTTTTGTCCTTTTGATGTATTCTTCTTCTTTTGGCTGCTCCTGATTAGGGGTCGCCACAGCGGATCTTTCGTGTCCATTGCTCCCTGTCTTCTGCATCCTTCTCTACTACATCTGCCACTTTCACGTCCTCTCTCACCACATCTATGTATCTCCTCTTTGGCCTTCCTCGTTTTCATGTGCTTGGCAGCTCCATCCTCAACATTCTCCTTCCCACATGCTCTGCATCTCTTCTCAGGATGTGCCCATACCATTTCAGTCTCATCTCTCTTAGCTTAATTCCCAAGCTCTCCACATGTGCTGTCCCTCTGATGTGCTCGTTCCTTATCCTGTCCAACCTTGTCACTCCCATCGCAAACCTCAACATCCTCAAATCCGCCACCTCCAACTTTGCCTCCTGTCTCTTCGTTTAAGGGTACGGTCTCCAATCCATAACATCACAGCTGGTCTCACTACTGTCTTATATGGTACATCTTGCTTTTCACTTTTGCTGGGACTTTCCTATCACAAGTGACTCCCGAAATCCTTCTCCACCTGCTCCACCCTGCCTGCACTCTCTTTCTCACCTCACTATCGCAGCCCCCATTTTCCTGCACAGTTGACCCCAGGTACTTGAATTCACCAACTTTCTTTATGTCTATTCCTTGCATCTTCACTACACTCTCATCCCCATTCTCATTGATGCACATGTATTCTGTTTTGCTCCTGCTCACCTTCATTCCTCTTCGTTCCAATGCATACCTCCATCTCTCAAAGGACTCAAAGCAGATCCTTGATGGAGTCCCACCTTCACCTTGAACCATTCAGTCGTTCCAACTGCACATCTCACTGCTGTTTCACTGTTCTCATACATGTCTTGCACCACTCTGATATACTTCTCATTCACTCCACTCTTTCTCATACAATACCATAACTCATCTCTTGGCACTCTATCATATGCCTTCTCCAGGTCTACAAACACACAATGTAACTTTCTCTGGCCTTCTCTGTACTTCTCCATTAACATTTCTTAAAGCAAAAATTGCATCCGATGTGCTCTTCCTTGGCATAAACCCATACTGTTGTTCACAGATTGCTACCTCTCTTCTCAATCTCGCCTCCAATACCCTTTCCCATAACTTCATGGTGTGGCTCATCAATTTTATCCCTCTAACTACTGCAGCTCTGTACATCTCCCTTATTCTTGTATATTGGGACTAGCACACTCTCCATTCATTTGGCATTTTCTCATTCTCTAGGATCTTATTAAACAATCTCGTTAGGAACTCCACAGCCATCTCACCCAAACACCTCCAAGCCTCAGTTGGGATACCATCTGGTCCGACTGCTTTCCCAGTCTTCATTCTTTTCATGGCTGCCCTCACCTCATCCTGACTAACCAACTATACTTCCTGATTTGCTGTCTCCAATGAATCTGACCTTTTCTCTCTTGGATTCTCCTCATTTAATATATCCTCAAAGTACTCTTTTCACCTTCTTAATACACTCTCTTTGTTTGTCAGCACATTTCCATTTACATCTTTCATCACTCTCACCTGCTGTACATCCCTCGCTTCTCTGTTTCTCTGCCTAGCTAGTCTGTACAGGTCTTTCTCCCCTTCTTTTGTCTCCAGTCTTTCGTGCAACTCCTGGTATGCATCTGCTTTCACCTTCGCTACTGCTCTATTTGCCTTCTGTCTCGTTTCTCTGTGTAACCGCCTGCTTTCCTCATCTCTCTGATCGTCCCAATTCTTCTTTGCTAGCCTCTTCTCTTTTATAATTTCCTGCACTTCTTTGTTCCACCAGCATGTCTCCTTGTCTTCCTTCCTCCTTCCCAATGACCACCCTAGCACCTTCCTTGCTGCCTCTCTTACTAGTACAGCAGTAGTATTCCAATCTTCTGGCAGACTTCCATTACCACTCGGTGCTCATCTCATTTCTTCCTTAAACTCCTTCTGATGTTCAACCTCTTTTACTTTCCACCACTTAATCTTCGGCTCCACTATTTCACGCTTACTCTTTTTCCACTTTCAAGCTCATCCAGCACACGACCGCTCGATGTTGTCTAGCTACACTCTCCCCTGCCATCACTTTACAGTCTCCAATCTCCTTCAAGTTACCCCTTCTGCAGAGTATGTAGTCCACCTGTGTAGATCTTTCTCCACTCTTAAACGTCACCCTGTGCTGCTCGCCCTTCTCGAAATATGTATTGACTATTCCCAAATTCATCCTCTTTGAAAAATCAACCACCATTTGCCCTTCCACATTTCTCTCTTTTACACCATATCTGCCCATCACGTCCTCATCTCCTCTGTTTCCCTCGCCAACATGTCCATTGAAATCTGCTCCTATCAGCACGCGCTCCTCCCTTAGTATACTTTCTACCACTTCATCCATCTTTTCGCAGAAAGACTCTCTCTTCATTCTCACATCCAACCTATGGGGCATACACTCACACAAGATTGATTACCACTCCTTGCATCTCCAACTTCATGCCTATCATTCTATCTGACACCCTTTTCACATCAATCACACTGTCGACCAACTCTCCCCTCAAAACAATACCAACACCATTTCTCTTTCCATCCACTCCATAATAAAACAACTTGCATCCATCTCCAGTGTTCTTGGCCTTGTTTCCTTTCCACCTTGTCTCCTGCACACACACAATGTCCAACTTCCTTCTTTCCATCATACCTGCTAACTCTCTTGCTCTGCCAGTCAGTGTTCCCACATTCAGTGTTCCTACCCTCAATTCTAAGCTCCTTCCCTTCCATCTTTCATGCTCTGTCCTAACACACATGAAAAATATCTCTCTTTTTCCTTCTCCGTTTTGGCACAACAGTAGCATACTTTCCACCGGCACCCTGTTGACCAACAGTACCGTAGGCGGTTGTTGTTAACCTGGGCCCCGACCGATCCAGTATGGTATTCTTTTCAGTCGGCATGTTAGATTTGGCACAGTTTTACGCCAGATGCCCTTCCTGAGACAACCCTCTCCAATTTATCTGGGCTTGGGACCGGCACCAAGAGTACGCTTATGCACCCCCAGTGGCTGGATTGTCTTTTGATATATAATTCACTATACATACAGCACATGCATAAACATGTAAAACATATTGGATGTCCATGTTGGCTCTCCATGCACGGAGACCAGCAGGATTGTAATTGTTAATCCTCGATTCATTTGGATTCCTTTTTAAAAACACAGTAGCTGTATTAAGTGATGAACTTGTGGCTAATAAATAGTTTTCTTCTGTGATCTTGAGATTCAGCAGTAATTAATCATAGAAAATATTTTCTCCTTCATATCATCTAGATACTTTCTGATGGACTTCCAGTTTTCTTTGTGCATTTTTCTTTCATTCTGTGGCATATCAGTATCTAAAGGATAGAGTATCATAGTCTGCTTCATAGGAGGCTGTGGATATTTGAATCTACATTGACTGTATCCTTATGACATGTATGTGAATGTCTATTGACTAGATTCAGTAATTCAGGATTATCTACTGGTTTATGACAAGTAATTATGTTAGTATATGATGTCACTTGTGCATCACTGTCTATTCTAAAACTTGGTCTATCTTCAAGCCATATTGGTATGGCATGTGTATATGAGGCGACCCTCTTTGTTGATATTCAAGTCTGTAAAACCAGTCAGATATTTTTCCAAAAGGTTTAGCAGAACTCAATAGAAAGTTTGTAAGGCATTAATTAACTTGATAATCAGAATGTCTGGCACATGTTACAGGGTCACTTTATTAATCAGCATCTTTCTTCCCAGTTTAGATTCTCTAGTTCTTCATCAGTATATTGCTTATGATCAACAAGTTGACCAAGTATTCTTAAAAGATACACCCATTGTGTTTCTGCTGAAAAGAAACTACAAAATAGTATAGCTGGACCCAGTTGTCTTATTGCAGACAAGTCTTCTTTGGCTTTTTCAAAATATGGAGGTGAACCCAGTAATGCTTGTAAAAATTTAAATCCCTCATCATGACACATTAATCTGTCTAATGCACCTTGTTGTCCTGCACTGAAATTTTTATTATTTCTCTTACACTTTCTAAGAGCAATGTGTGATTTCCCTAAAATAATTTCATTTGTAACAACTTTTGTTTTTGTAGAAAATAATTTTCAACACACATAGCAGCTCTTCTATCAGAGCATCTTAATTCTGATTTACATATATCACTGTAGTTTACCCTTCTTTGCGTATTCTTCAGTCGTGGTTGACCAAGAAATATTCCAGGATATGTTAATTCTTCACAAAATTTCTCTCTGAATATACTGAGTGGTCCATTACCTTCAGCTGGGGCAACATTATGGTGTCTTTCATTGTCCTCTAAAAAGTCAGTTGCTGTTAACATGGTATCAGTAACACCTGCAGGTATTTCTGCTTCATCTTCACTCCATTCGTCCTTGGTAATGCTTGGTGATGCTTGCAAGAGATGAGCCTAATATAATTGATAACGTATGCTATATTTACTGTATGGACATGGTATCAGAAAACAGTTTTATTTATAAGCAGTAGCCACATGTACCCATAGGTACCCATACCTATTTTTCTTTGTCTTTCACATACACCTGTCTGGGTAATCATGGAAAGACTTATTGTTTACAAGTTACTACTGAGGAGTCCAAGTCAAGTTGGAAGTCTGTCTTTATACAGCTGAAGTGTGATTTTGGACTTGAGTCACAAACTCGGGTGCCCATCTCTGGCGTGCATGCTTTCTGAAATTGTGTGCCTGTTCCTGAGTTCATAGTAACGTTAATGATAACCTGATCACACAGCTGATTTAAAGCTGCATGTTGTGCTTCATTTTTCCAGATCCTGAGATTAATGAGCCAGTTTACAGGGAGTACAGTAGGAGCTTTGGCCAGGAGAGACTCG
This sequence comes from Neoarius graeffei, assembly GCF_027579695.1. Taxonomy (NCBI): domain Eukaryota; kingdom Metazoa; phylum Chordata; class Actinopteri; order Siluriformes; family Ariidae; genus Neoarius; species Neoarius graeffei. The sequence continues at coordinate 71,616,188 of NC_083585.1, forward strand.
GTGTCGTGGCCCACGATCAAAGCAGCTGGCAGGATGACTACAGCATCTTCAGCTGTCTCTCCAGGTGTGTGTTTGAGATCAGCAAACATCTGTAGGACACACTTTTCTATAAACATTGGGGGGAAGAGGAAGAAATCACTTGAGACTCAGACTCCGGTAGGGGCGTGGCCTAAGGTTTGAAGACAGAGCTTGGATATTTTTATGTATTTATGTTTTATACAGTGTTATGTACAAGCTAAGATGAAATTTCTTTAAAAGCAATTGTAATGATGTACATGTGCCCTTTGTGCACATTAGACCACTCTGTTTCTTAAAGCCTTACATTGGCTTTTGAGGTGTTACAGACTTTAATGTTGAAGCACGTATCTATAAATCACTACACGGTTTAGGGACGATGTATCTGTCTGATGTGCTTGGACAGTATGAGCCGAGCAGGACGTTCAGATTATTAGGAACTTGTCTGTTTATCATACCAAAAATAAACACTGAACATGCAGAAGCAGCATTTCGACTTTTTTTTTTTAAGTTTGTACATTGTTTTTCAAAGCTTTAATTTTTATTTAAAATAAATTTCCTTTTTGACTTGACTTTTCTCTTTATTTTCCAGTCTTTCTGCTTTTAACTGAGAGAAGCAGCACTAGACAGTTTTATTTCTCTAATTGTTGATAGAAACATTACCTCCACCTGCACTCTGTTTGCCAAACTAACAAACTCTCAGTACAGCGAGCCTCTGAACGCCCCTCTAGAGAGAAATGGAAAGAGTTTGCATGATTTATGGGATATCTACTGTTGGCTCCTTTGATCTCGAAAGATCATGGTGATCTGCGCCAGGGGTCATCCATCAGTTATCGAGTTGCAGCGCCTAGTATGACTGTATAGGCTGATGCGTGAGTCGCACGGTCTGCTACAGTTGCTGCAGGTGAAGTTGCTTGGTCGGGTGTCTGTTGGTGCCGACTGCAGTCTCCGCTGTCGTCGGAGACTCCTCTCCCCCCACTGGGTCTCTCTCCTTTCCTCGGCTTCCCCAACGACAGCCTTGGTGGTGGACTGCCAGCCGGCGCGGTCTGAGGCCGCCGTCTCCAGGTCAGCGGGGTTGAAGCCGCCTGCCCTCAGGTCGCGCTTGCACACGTCCTTGTAGCATAGTGCGGGTCATCCTGTGGGTCTGGAGCCTGTGACCAGCTCACCATACAGCACGTCCTTTGGGATGCGACCGTCGTCCATGCGGCTGACGTGGCCTAGCCAGCGCAGGCGTCTCTGGGTCAGCATGGCAAACATGCTGGGCGTCCCTGCCTTGGCCAGGACATTGGTGTTGGTGACACGGTCCTGCCAGGTGATGCCCAGAAGTCTTCTGAGACAGCGCATGTGGAAGGCATTCAGTCTGCGTTCTTGGTGGGAGTAGAGGGTCCATGCTTCGCTTCCATAGAGGAGAGTGCTCAGCACGCAGGCCTGATACACTCTTATTTTGGTGTTGGTCGTGAGCATGGTGTTGTCCCAGACTCTCTTCACAAGACGGGCCATTACTGTTACTGCTTTGCCGATCCGCACGCTCAGCTCGGTATCGAGAGACTCTGCTGACGTCCTGGCCCATGATGTTGGTCTTCAGGCTTATAGTGAGCCCGAACTCGTTGCAGGTGTTTGTGAAGCGGGTGATGAGTCGCTGTAGCGCTTCCTCGGTGTGGGCGGTGAGGGTGGCATCGTCTGTGAAGAGCATCTGTCTGATGAGAACCTTCCGCACCTTCGTCTTTGCTCGGAGGCGTGCCAGGTTAAAGAGGCCCCCGTCACTCCTGGTGTGGAGGAAGATGCCGTCTTCAGACTGTCGGAAGGCGTGGTGCAACAGCAGGGAGGAGAACACGCTGAAGAGAGTCGGAGCGAGACCGCACCCCTGCTTGACACCGCTCTTGATTGGGAAGGGGTCCGAGGATGATCCATCATACTGAACAGTGCCGCTCATGTTGTCATGGAAGGACGTGATCATTCTCAGGAGCTTGGGGGGACATCCAATCCGGTGTAGGAAGGTGAAGAGTCCTTTTTTGCTGACCAAGTCGAACACCTTGGTCAGGTCGATGAAGGCGATGAGCAAGGGTCATCTCTGCTCATGGCACTTCTCCTGTAGCTGTCTCAGGGAGAAAACTATGTCAATGGTCGATCTGGCCGCTCTAAAGCCGCACTGTGCCTCTGGGTACACCCGCTCGGCGAGGAGCTGCAGTCTGTTGAGGACAACGCAGGTGAAGGTTTTGCTGACGATGCTGAGGAGCGAGATACCACAATAGTTGTTGCAATCGCTGTGGTCCCCTTTGTTCTTGTACAGCGTGATGATCTTGGTATCACGCATGTCCTGGGGTACTGTCCCTTCCTCCCAGCACTGTAGCAGAAGCTCGTGTAGGTGGCCCAAGAGGGAGCTTTCCTTGCTGGCTTTGATGACTTCAGGCAGGATGCCATCACTACCTGGAGCTTTACCACAGGCTAGCGAGTCGATGGCCTTGTTGAGCTCCTTGATGGTGGGTGGGGTGTCCAGCTCCTCCATGATGGACAGTGGGGTGGTCTCTTCGATGGCCGTGCATGTGATGGTGTTCTCCCTGGAGTAGAGCTCCTGGTAATGCTCTGCCCACCTCTCCATCTGTTTGCTGCAGTCAGTGATGACTTGCCCAGAGGCAGATTTGAGGGGAGCAGTTTTGATTGTGCTTGGGCTGAAAGCTTTCTTCATGCCATCGTGCATGGCTTGGACGTTAACAAGGTCTGCCCATCCCTGGATGTCCTGGCACAACTTCAGCCAGTACTGGTTGGCGCATCTCCTGGTGATCCGCTGGACGTTGCTTCAGACTGTGCGTAAAGCAGCAAGCATCTTCGCTGAAGGCTCTCTGTTGTAAGCGAGGAGAGCGACTCGCTTGGCGGCAATGGCAGGCTCCATCTCGACAATCCCTGCCTCAAACCAGTCCTCGTGCTTCCTCTCTTCCCGAAGGTGTCCGTGGCAGACCGGTACACAGCGTCACGGATGTAGTTCCACCGCGATGTGGCACTGTCGGTGGGGCAATCCTCGAGGGCACTGTCAGTGACTCTGGCGAAGCGCTCACACAGTTCAGGCATTGACGTCCTGGCTGTATTGATACGGGGACGACCCTTCTGCTTGGAGCGGTGGATTCGTCTGGGGGCAAAGATGTACCTTGCTGACAACCAGGGAGTGGTCGGTGTTGCAGTTGGCACTGTGGTAGCTATGTGTGATGAGCACCTGGTTCAGTAGGGATCTTCTGGTGATGAAGTCCAATTGGTGCCAGTGACGGGACCTGGGGTGCCTCCAGGACTCCCTGTGGTGAGGCTTGGTGGAGAAGGTGGTGTTGGTGAGGCAGAGGTCGTGGTAGGAGCAGAGCTCAAGTAGTCGCTGGCCGTTCTCGTTGAGCTTGCCGATGCCAAAGTGACCAGTGCAGCAGGGCCAGGAGCTGTGGTCTGCACCCACTCGGGAATTGAAGTCACCAAGCAGGAACAGGTGCTCATTTATGGGAATCTTTTGAATCCTGGCCTTGAGCTCCTTGTAGAATGCGTCCTTAGCCTCTGCTGTAGAGCAGTGTGTGGGGGCGTAGACGCTAAGGATGTTCGCTGGTCCAGAGGAGGTTGTGAGGCGGAGGGAGAGGATTCCAGCTGATCCTGCAGAAGGTGGTTCGATTGAGGACAGGAGCGAGTTTCGCACTGCGAAATCTACACCGTAGAGTCGGTGCTCGTGTGGCTCCTGCCCCTGCCAGACGAATGTGTAGTTCTTCTCCTTGAGGCTGCCATTGGAGGGGAGCCTCATCTCCTGCAGCGCAGCAATGTCGATGTTGAGTCTCTGTAGCTCCCGATCGATGATTGCTGTTTTCCTGGCATCGTTAATTTGCTGGAGGTCGTCAGAGAGGCCAGGACACATTGTTCTGACGTTCCAGGTTGCCAGCCTCAAAGTTGGTGTCTTTGTCTTGTTTTCTTTCTTGCTTGGTGCAGTGATTACAGTCCGTCTTTCGGCTTTTGGCCTACTCTCCAAGCACCCGTTGAAGTGGGTGAACTGTGGCAGGGCAACACCTTACTGGCTGGGGGCTGCCCAGCTTGAGGCGGGCGGTAGCTGGCCAGTGGGATGCAATGATCCCTCCCACCGTCGGAAGACAACCCATAGCGCTGTGAGTTTACGCCAATCTGCTCTAGGCTTTGAACTCGTAACTGCTGTCTTCTCGTGTTGTTGCTGCCGCTGGTAGTGGCACTGGAGTGACCTCTCCAGGGTGCAGGCCTGGGCGATGATATGGAGATCCTGGGATGCCCAGTTGTCAGGATCCCCCTCTCGGCTTTGTTGGCAGTCTCCAACGGAAAGGACAAGCCAACACGGCTGGCGCCAGCACAGCTGCAGGAGTTGCCAGATGGTGACGCAGTGCGATGACCATCTGCCTTCGGGGCTCCACTCCCGAATTTTTCTGTCGGGGTTGTCTCCCTTAGCCTTGTTCACTCCGGTGACAACCACAAGGCAGTGGTGCTATTTGCCCATGGCTGGGGGTTTGGTTTGTGGGCACCAGGGCATGTTCCACCATAGAGATGGGCCATGCATGCCACACATCAAGGGGGCCAGACCTCCCTACTCGGGATAGTAGGGATGTCTACTATCACCTACAAGTAACATGATTATGTTACAGTATCCTATGAAAATTTAGATTCAGTACCTTAAATCTACAGCATTTTGATACACAGCTATCCAAACTTCTCATCTCATTATCTCTAGCCGCTTTATCCTTCTACAGGGTCGCAGGCAAGCTGGAGCCTATCCCAGCTGATTACGGGTGAAAGGCGGGGTACACCCTGGACAAGTCGCCAGGTCATCACAGGGCTGACACATAGACACAGACAACCATTCACACTCACATTCACACCTACGGTCAATTTAGAGTCACCAGTTAACCTAACCTGCACGTTTTTGGACTGTGGGGGAAACCGGAGCACCCGGAGGAAACCCACGCGGACACGGGGAGAACATGCAAACTCCACACAGAAAGGCCCTCGCCGGCCCCAGGGCTCGAACCCAGGACCTTCTTGCTGTGAGGCGACAGCGCTAACCACTACACCACCGTGCCGCCGCTATCCAAACTTTTGAAAAATAATTTTTAGCTCCTGATTTGCAGTAAATAATTAACGGTCCACTCCTATCAGGCATTTGCCCAAAAATCATTAAAAGCAGCTGCCATTCTTTAAAAAAAAAGGCGGGGGGGGGGTCTGGACACCGCTTTATGAAACAGTTGTTGAATTTAAATGGACAAGTTCCAGTCAGGTTTCTGACCCGACCACAGGTGTTTAAATACACCTGAACGCTGACTGGTATCCCGAGATCTTAGATCTAGTGCTGCATTTGGTGCTGTACATGACAAAATGCATCGAGACAGGCTGGAACATTGGGTAGGACTGTGAAACGATCTTAAAATTATTCAGATTAAGACCTTAGGGATCATTTGTCAGGCCACATAGTTTTGTTCAGTCTGGACATGCTCTCATTAGTCAAGTCAAGTCAACTTTATTGTCAAATATGCTATACATGCTCGACATACACCACAGATGAAGTTTCAGTCCTCTCTGACCCACGGTGCAAACAGGCAATGCAATAAATAAAAATAGAATAATTGGAAAAAAAACAATATAACCAGTATAAACACTCTAGATAGGAACTAGACATGGACTAAGCACTCAGACAAACAATATAAACAGTATAAACACTAGATAAGAAGAACTAGACATAGACTAACACTCACAGTATAAACAGTGTAAACACTAGACAAGAACTAGACAAAGACTAAACACTCAGACAATATAAAACAATATAAACACTCTAGATATGAACTAGACGTAGACTAAACACTCATACGTGTGTGTGTGTGTGTATATATATATATATATATATAAAACGCACATAAATTGGTTCAAATAAACAAACCGTCAAGGGCACTTGAGGTGTAGCAGGTAAACATTGAAATAAGCAGTATAAACAAACTAGCAGCTGTTAAGATGAGGTAGTGCAGAATAGTGCAAATGAGCAAGGTAAAGTGAGATGTGCGGTCCCTGAGTCTCGTCTCGTTGTCTTCCGCTTTATCCGGGACTGGGTCGCGGAGGCAGCAGTCTAAGCATGGAAGCCCAAACTTCCCTTTCCCCAGACACCTCGGCCAGCTCCTCGGGAAGAACACCGAGGCGTTCCCAGGCCAGCCGAGAGACATAGTCCCTCCAGCGTGTCCTGGGTCTTCCCCGGGGCCTCCTCCCGGGGGGACATGCCTGGAACACCTCCCCAGGGAGGCGTCCAGGAGGCATCCGAAAAAGATGCCCGAGCCACCTCAGCTGATTCCTCTCGATGTGGAGGAGCAGCGGCTCTACTCCAAGCTCCTCCCGAGTGACTGTGCTTCTCACCCTATTTCTAAGGGAGCGCCCAGCCACCCTGCGAAGGAAACTCATTTCGGCCGCTTGTATCCGCGATCTTGTTCTTTCGGTCATTACCCAAAGCTCATGACTATAGGTGAGAGTCGGAACGTAGATCGACCGGTAAATTGAGAGCTTCACCTTTTGGCTCAGCTCCTTCACCACGACGGACCGGTAAAGCGACTGCATCACTGCGGAGGCTGCACCGATCCGCCTGTCGATCTCACGCTCCATCCTTCCCTCACTCGTGAACAAGATCCTGAGATATTTAAACTCCTCCACTTGAGGCAGGACTTCTCCACCAACCTGAAGAGGGCAAGCCACCCTTTTCCGGTCGAGAACCATGGCCTCGGACTTGGAGGTGCTGATTCTCATCCCAGCCGCTTCACACTCGACTGCAAACTGCCCCAGTGCATGCTGAAGGTCCTGGTTTGAAGAAGCCAACAGGACATCATCATCTGCAAAAAGCAGAGATGAAATCCTGTGGTTCCCAAACAGGATTCTTTCCGGCCCCTGGCTACGCCTAGAAATTCTGTCCATAAAAATTATGAACAGAACAGGTGACCAAGGGCAGCCCTGCCAGAGTCCAACATGCACTGGGAACAGGTCTGACTTACTGCCGGCAATGCGAACCAGACTCTTGCTCCGTTCGTACAGGGACCGGACAGCCCTTAGCAAAGAGCCCCGAACCCCATACTCCCGAAGCACCCCCCACAGAATACCACAGGGGACACGGTCGAATGCCTTCTCCAGATCCACAAAGCACATGTGGACTGGTTGGGCAAACTCCCATGAACCCTCGAGCACCCTATGAAGGGTATAGAGCTGGTCCAGTGTTCCGCGACCAGGACGAAAACCGCATTGTTCCTCCTGGATCCGAGGTTCGACTATCGGTCGAATTCTCCTCTCCAGTACCCTGGAGTAAACCTTCCCTGGGAGGCTGAGAAGTGTGATTCCCCTATAATTGGAGCATACTCTCCGGTCCCCTTTTTTAAAAAGAGGGACCACCACCCCAGTCTGCCACTCCAGAGGCACTGTCCCCGACCGCCAAGCGATGTTGCAGAGGCGTGTCAACCAAGACAGCCCCACAACATCCAGAGACTTGAGATACTCAGGGCAGATCTCATCCACCCCCGGTGCCTTGCCACCGAGGAGCTTGCAAACCACCTCAGTGACTTCGGCTTGGGTAATGGACGAGTCCACCTCTGAGTCATCAGCCTCAGTCTCCTCAATGACGGTGGGATTGAGGAGATCCTCAAAGTATTCCTTCCACCGCCCGACAATGTCCTCAGTCGAGGTCAACAGCTCCCCACCCGCACTGTAAACAGTGTTGGCAGAGTACTGCTTCCCCCTCCTGAGGCGCCGGACAGTTTGCCAGAATTTCTTCGAGGCCGACCGATAGTCCTTCTCCATGGCCTCCCCGAACTCCTCCCAGTTCCGAGTTTTTGCCTCTGCAACTGCCCGAGCTGCAGCACGCCTGGCCTGCCGATACCCGTCAGCTGCCTCAGGAGTCCTGGAGGTCAACATGGTCCGATTAGGACTCCTCCTTTAGCTTGACGGCATCCCTTACTTCTGGTGTCCACCACCGGGTTCGGGGATTGCCGCCATGACAGGCACCGGAGACCTTGCGGCCACAGCTCCGAACAGCTGCGTCCACAATGGAGGTAGAGAATATGGTCCACTCAGACTCAATGTCCCCATCTCCCTCGGAAGCTGGGAAAAGCTCTCCCAGAGGTGGGAGTTAAAGACCTCCCCGACAGAGTGCTCGGCCAGACGTTCCCAGCAGACCCTCACCAATCGTTTGGGCCTGCCAGGTCTGTCCAGCTTCCTCCTCCGCCAGCTGATCCAACTCACCACCAGGTGGTGATCAGTTGACAGCTCAGCCCCTCTTCACCCGAGTGTCCAAGACATAGGGCCGGAGATCAGATGAAACGACAACAAAGTCTATCATCGACCTCCGACCTAAGGTGTCCTGGTGCCACGTGCGCTTATGGACACCCCTATGCTCAAACATGGTGTTTGTTATGGACAAACCGTGACTAGCACAGAAGTCCAATAACAAAACACCACTCGGGTTCAGATCGGGGAGGCCGTTCCTCCCAACCACACCCCTCCAGGTGTCACTGTCGTCGCCCACGTGAGCATTGAAGTCCCCCAGTAGCACAATGGAGTCCCCAGTCTGAGCACCCCTCAGTACCTCTCCCAGGGACTCCAAGAAGGCCGGATACTCTACACTGCTATTCGGCCCGTAGGCACAAACAACAGCAAGAGCCCTCTCCTCAATCCGAAGGCGCAGAGAGGCGACCCTCTCGTTCACTGGGGTAAACTCCAACACATGGCGGCTGAGCTGGGGAGCTATAAGCAAGCCCACACCAGCCCGCCGCCGCTCACCATGGGTGACTCCAGAGAAGTGGAGAGTCCAGCCCCTCTCGAGGAGCTGGGTTCCAGAGCCCAAGCTGTGCGTGGAGGTGAGCCCGACTATCTCTAGCAGGTACCTCTCAACCTCCCGCACAAGCTCAGGCTCTTTCCCCCCCAGCGAAGTGACATTCCATGTCCCAACAGCTAGCCGCTGTGTCCGGGGATCAGGTTGTCGAGGCCCCTGCCTTCGACTGCCACCCAATCCACACTGCACCAGCCCCCTACTGCTACCTCTGTGAGTGGTGAACCCACAGGAGGTTGGGCCCACGTCACCTCTTCGGGCTGAGCCTGGCCGGGCCCCATGGGCAAAGGCCCAGCCACCAAGCGCTCGCATGCGAGCCCCAACCCCGGGCTTGGCTCCAGGGTGGGGCCCCGGCTGCACCATACCGGGCGACGTCACGGTCCTTGGTTGTTTCTCCATAAGGGTTTTGGTGAACTGCTCTTGGTCTGGCTTGTCACCTAGGACCTGTCTGCCTTGGGAAACCCTGACAGGGGCATAATGCCCCTGACAACATAGCTCCTAGGATCATTCAAGCACACAAACCCCTCCACCACAATAAGGTGGCAGTTCTAGGAGGGGCGGTCCCTGAGTTCAGTGCATTAATGAACGATGAAATGTGTGTGTGTGTTGGGGGGGGAACTGTGAGGGTGACATGTCAGATGCTGAAGGGAGAGCAGGGGGGTGTGCGAGCAGAATCTGTGGCAGGGGGGAGGAGGGGCAGAACAGGGAGGGAGTTGAGCCTCCTGACCGCCTGGTGAAAGAAACTGTTCTTGAGCCTGCTGGTTTTGGCCCGGGGACTCCACAGTCTCCTCCCCGACGGCAGTAGGCTGAAGAGGCTGTGAGATGGGTGGGTGGGGTCACCTGCAATCCTGATGGCTTTGTGGGTGAGGCGGGAGTTATAAATATCCATTAGAGAAGGGAGAGAGACACCAATGATCCTCTCAGCTGCTCTCACGATGCGCTGCAGAGATTTGCAGCAGGACACAGTGCAGGCGCCGTACCACACGGTGATGCAGCTGGTCAGAATGTTCTCGATGGTGCCTCTGTAGAAAGCATGCATGATGGGGGCCGGGGCTCTTGCTCTCCTCAGTTTGTGGAGGAAGTACAGATGCTGTTGGGCTTTTTTGGCCAGTGATGCGGTGTTGTTGCTCCAGGACAGGTCTTCAGAGATGTGCACACCCAGAAACTTGGTGCTGCTCACCCTCTCCACTGCAGCACCGTCGATAGATAGTGGAGCATGCTGGGTGTGCGCTCTCCTGAAGTCCACAACAATCTCCTTCGTCTTCTCCACGTTCAGACGGCGATTGTTGTCCTTGCACCACATGGCCAAGCAGCTCACCTCACTCCTGTAGATTGTCTCATCGCCATTGTTGATGAGACCCACCACAGTCGTGTCATCCGCAGACTTGATGAAGAGATTTGAGCTGGATGTTGGTGTGCAGTCGTGGGTCAGCAGAGTGAAGAGGAGGGGGCTTAGCACACATCCTTGGGGGGCCCCCGTGTTTAGTGTGATTGTGCTGGAGGAGTTGCTGCTGACCCATACAGTCTGTGGTCTCCCTGTCAGGAAGTCCAGAAGCCAGTTGCACAGGGAGGTGTTGAGTCCCAGCTGGTCCAGTTTATGAATGAGCTGCTGAGGAATGATTGTGTTGAATGCTGAGCTAAAGTCTATGAACAGCATTCTGACATACGAGTCTTTTTTTCTCCAGGTGGGTGAGGGCTGAGTGGAGGGCAGTGGAGGTGGCGTTGAACGGTTGGACTGATATGCAAACTGGAAAGGGTCCAGGGCGGGGGGGGAGGGCAGACTTGATATGCCGCATGACTAGCCGCTGGAAGCACTTTATGAGGATGGGAGTGAGTGCGACAGGGCGGTAGTCATTGAAGCAGGATGGAGACGGCTTCTTCGGGACCGGGATGATGGTGGTGGTTTTGAGGCACGTGGGGACAACAGCCTGGCTCAACGAGATGTTGAAGATGTCTGTAAAGACATCTGTGAGCTCCTCGGCACAGTCTCTCAGGACACGACCAGGAATGTTATCAGGACCCGGGGCTTTCCGTGCATTTGTCATCCTGAGAACTCTCCTCATGCTGTCTGGGGACAGCATCAACACCTGGTCGCCAGGAGGTGGTGGGGTCTTCTGTGCCGTGGTGCTGTTGTCTGCCTTAAAGCGAGCGAAGAAGTCGTTCAACTGATTCAGCAGAGACGTGGAGTTGTCACAGGTCTGCGGCGAGGGCTTGTAGTCTGTGATGGTCTGAATCCCCCGCCACAGGTTCCTGGTGTCTCTGCTGTCGTTGAAATAGTCAGCAATGTGCCTGGAATACTGTCTCTTGGTCACCCTGATGCCTCGTGACAGATTGGCCCTATCTGTCCTCAGGCCCGCCTCGTCCCCAGCTCTGAAGGCGGCGTTCCGAGCCCACAGGAGCCTATGGACTTCCCCTGTCAGCCATGGCTTCTGATTGGCCCGAATGGAAATGGTTCTGGTGACCGTAACGTCGTCCATGCACTTCCTCATGTAGGCAGTGACGGTCTCCGTGTACTCTTGGAGATCTGTGATGTTGTTGTAGGTGGCCGCCTGTCTGAACATGCTCCAGTCAGTGGTGGAAAAACAGTCCTGGAGTGCCTCTGAGGACCCCTCTGGCCACACGCGTATCTGTTTTGTAGCTGGTTTGGTGACTTTAACCAGCGGTCTGTATGCTGGCATTAACATAACAGTGGAGTGATCTGAGGCCCTGAGGTGGGGGAGGAGTAGGGCTTTGTAGGCATCTTTATGCATGGTGTAAACATTGTCCAGAGTATTGTTTCACATGTGGGAAAGTTGACATGTCCATAGAGTTTTGGAAACACGCTTTTGGAGTTTGCATGATTGAAATCTCCAGCCAGGATGAGGAAAGCATCTGGGTGGGCTGTCTGCTGCTCACTGATCTGCTGATAGAGTTCATTCAGTGCTTCACTCCTGTTGTTATTGGAGCCAGGAGGGATGTATAATGCTACCAGCAATATGGCTGTAAATTCCCTCGGCAGGTAGAATGGCCGGCACTTAATAATCATAAACTCCACCAGTGGTGAGCAGTGTTTGCAGACCACGACAGCATCACGGCACCAGGCATCACTGATGTAAACACAGAGTCCTCCGCCACGAGTCCCCCCCCCCCCGACTAGCGCTCTGTCTGACCGGTAGCATGTTAGCCAGGCTAGCTGAATGGCACAGTCCGGGACGCTGTCGTTAAGCCATGTTTCCACAAACACAAGGACACAGTACTCACTCACAGACTTAAAAGATGAGCAGAGCAGGCGGACATAATCTAGCTTGTTGTCCAGCGAGCGTACGTTGGCCAGAGTGATGGTAGGGATAGCCGGCCGGTGAGGGCTAGCCTAGCTCGGATACCTCCGCGCTTGCCTCTCTTCTGCTTCCGCATGTTCCGCCTGTGGCGCTTCCACTGCGGGCTGGATGCAGGAGTGGGGGTCGGTGATTGCGCAGGCCTCCGGAACAAACCGTAGCTGCATAGCACTTCCGCGTCCGCTGGATTTATATCCGCGAATATAGTTCTGCGGATGTCGAGCAGAAACTCACGGGAGTATGTGCGCCTTGAGACTGATGGACGCGACAAAGACGAACAGATACACACAGTTTTAAAACACAAAAAACACGAAAACACCGTTCTGTCGGGACAGAGAAGATCTGCTGTGTGCGCGCGCGCCACCATCTTGGAAGGTCAAATCCTACAAGAGTACAGAATTGCATATCATAGTTATGTTGATGAGACCCAGGTATACTTTCTCTCTGACCAAATGATTGCAGCCAGATACAGTGGTGCTTGAAAGTTTGTGAACCCTTTAGAATTTTCTATATTTCTGCTAAAACAGAATCAGATTTTCACACAAGGCCTAAAAGTAGATAAAGAGAACCAAGATAAACAAATGAGACAAAAATAATAATATACTTGACCATTTATTTATTGAGGAAAATGATCCAATATTACATATCTGTGAGTGGCAAAAGCATGTGAACCTTTGCTTTCAGTATCTGGTGTAACCCCCTTGTGCAGCAGTAACTGCAACTAAACGTTTCCAGTAACTGTTGCTCAGTCCTGCACACCGGCTTGGAGGAATTTTAGCCCATTCCTCCTAACATGCCTGAATGACTATCGCCTAATTGCACTCACTTCAGTTTTGAGAGGATAGTCATGTCACACATCAAAAAGGACATCCCAGACACAATAGACCCCCTTCAGTTTGTATTTCGTCAGAACCGTTCAACTGACGATGCCGTCAATGCAGCCATCCACACAGCTCTGTCACACCTGGAACACAAGGACACCTATGTTTGAATGCTGTTTGTGGACTACAGTTCAGCCTTCAACACTGTCATCCCCAGCAGACTGACTGAGAAGCTCTCCACCCTTGGACTGACATCCTCCCTCTGCTGCTGGGTCCTGGACTTCCTCACAAACAGACCCCAGGCTGTCAGAGTCGGTACCAGAACATCCAGCACCAAGATAGTGAGCACAGGGACCCCCCCCCAAGGCTGTGTGCTTAGTCCATTCCTGTACACCCTCTTCACCTACGACTGCACCCCCTCCCAGAGTAACACTTCCATTATCAAGTTCACTGACGACACCACTGTCATTGGGCTGATCACCGGCGGAGATGAGAGAGCCTAAAGGGAGGAGGTGGCTCGGCTGGTCTCCTGCTGCCAGGAAAATAACCTCTCCTTGAATGCTGAGAAGACCAAGGAGATGATTATTGACCCGAGGAAGAGGAGGAGAGACCAGCACGCCTCACTGCACATCAACATGTGAGTTCCGAGGAATTTAAATGTTTTCACCCTGTCCACCTATGTCCAGGTGGAGAGGGTGAAAACATTTAAATTCCTCGGAACTCACATCAGTGAGGATCTCACCTGGGGACACAACACACAGCAGACCATCAAGAAGGCTCAACAGAGACTCTTCTTCCTGAGGAAGCTGAGGAAATTTGGACTGTCCACCAAACTCCTCAGCAACTTCTACAAGTGCACAGTGGAGAGTGTCCTGACAAATTCCATCACTGTGTGGTACGGGAACTGCACAACTCAGGACAGAAAGGCTCTCCAGCGTGTCATTTAAAATGGCACAGTTCATCTGTGGAGCTGTCCTCCCCCCACTGCAGGACATTTACAACACCCGGGTCACAAAAAGGGCACAGAGCATCATCAGGGACCAAACACACCCACAACACAGATTATTCACACTCCTACTATCTGGCAGATGCTACAAGAGTATGAAAGCAAGGACTAGTAGACTGACAAACAGTTTTTGCCATCAGGCTTTTGAACCACGGATTATAATCACCATCTACCTCTATATTTGCAATTTTGCAAGAGACATTGCACGTTATATCTACCTCCACGTTTGCATATTGGTTTTTTTTTATTGTTTTTCATTTATTTTCATTCTACTTTTATATTTTGCATTGCATATGCACTTTATATTTTATATTTCATATTTTATATATATTTATTTTTATATTAATAGGCATTGTTTTGGTTGGGTAGTTGCAAAATAAGAATTTCATTACCCAATAATAAACCGCTGTGTCTGTTATTGTGTATATAACAAATAAGCATCTTGAATCTTGTACAGAACAGCTTCAACTCTGGGATGTTGGTGGGTTTCTTCACATGAACCGCTTGCTTCAAGTCCTTCCACAACATTTCCATTGGATTAAGGTCAGGACTTTGACTTGGCCATTCCAAAACATATTAACTTTATTCTTCTTTAACCATTCTTTGGTAAAATGACTTGTGTGCTTAGGGTCGTTGTCTTGCTGCATGACCCACCTTCTCTTGAGATTCAGTTCATGGACAGATGTCCTGACATTTGCCTTTAGAATTCGCTGGTATAATTCAGAATTCATTGTTGCATCAGTGATGGCAAGCCTTCCTGGCCCAGATGCAGCAAAACAGGCCCAAACCGTGATACTACCACCACCATGTTTCACAGATGGGATAAGGTTCTTATGCTGGAATGCAGTGTTTTCCTTTCTCCAAACAATACACTTCTCATTTAAACCAAAAAGTTCTATTTCGGTCTCATCCATCCACAAAACATTTTTTCAATAGCCTTCTGGCTTGTCCATGTGATCTTTAGCAAACTGCAGACAAGCAGCAATGTTCTGTTTGGAGAGCAGTGGCTTTCTCCTTGCAACCCTGCCATGCACACCATTTGTTGTTCAGTGTTCTCCTGATGGTGGACTCATGAACATTAACATTAGCCAATGTGAGTGAGGCCTTCAGTTGCTTAGAAGTTACCCTTTTGACCTCACCAACTATTACACGCCTTGCTCTTGGATTGATCTTTGTTGGTCGACCACTCCTGGGGAGGGTAACGGTGGTCTTCAGTTTCCTCCATTTGTACACAATCTGTCTGACTGTGGATTGGTGGAGTCCAAACTCTAGAGATGGCTTTGTAACCTTTTCCAGCCTGATGAGCAACAACAACGCTTTTTCTGAAGTCCTCGGAAATCTCCCTTGTTTGTGCCATGATACACTTCCACATAAGGTATTAGGCAGAGACCCGTCCACCCGTAAATTTGACGGGCAATTGCCGATTTCAACGGGCAAGTATACACACAGACGGATACTGAAACGGACGATAATGCCGAAAATTTTCGCACATGAATACTCCCACATGTCATCCGATAAATCCAGTTATGTTCCGCCCACACACGGACTGGCCATCGGGAGTAGCGGGAGTTTTCCCGGTGGGCTGGTGGTTCAGTGTGGGCCGGCGGAGAAAAAAAAACAAAAAACAGTTGCGCGCTGGCCTTTAATATGATAAGCAATGTTAACAGTTTCTTTAACAAACAGTTAACATTGCTTATTACAGTTGCGCGCTGGCCTTTAATATGATAAGCAATGTTAACAGTTTGTTAAAGAAACTGTTAACATTGCTTATCATATTAAAGGCCAGCGCGCAACTGTTTTTTTTTTTTTTCTCCGCTGGCCCACACTGAACCACCGGCCCACCGGGAAAACTCCCGCTACTCCCGATGGCCAGTCCGTGTGTGGTTCCGCCATCATTTACAAATCGTAAGAAACACAGTTTAATACGAAAAATACTGAAAACTTGAAATGAAAAATCAGAATATTTCATCGTTTCCGCCATTTTGGCCCGCACTGAATCTTGTAACATGCGGACTGAATAAATCACGAATTCTGATTGGTCGAAAATTGCCAAACACCCTGCGTTGTAGTTTCCTCTTTCTTGGCGGGAGAACCGCATTTTTTTTTGCTGACTCACTCTTCTGGATCAAGATGAATCCCAACAAACGCCCCAAATTGAATGTGACAAAAACTGATTCGTTTTTCCACAAAAAGACAGAAAAGGTATGTGTGATACATTGATTAACAAGGGGGTTTCATTGGGGTATGGTAAAATAGAATACTGTTGGGTTTTTTTTTTTATTAAATACTGTAACTAGATCAAAAGATTATATACAATTCATTGTTGTTTATTTTCTTTTCACTTTTGTTACCAAATCAAACACCATACATACATCTGATACATTCAGGAGTGAAACTGAAAAAAATACAAAGTAAAAATATGCAATATTTCTGATCAAAAATTACACGCCATTTCACCCTGAAAATGTCCTAGAATGCAGGAAATGAAGTCTAAATTTCAAAAATTTTCTGGGGGGGCATGCCCCCAGACCCCCCTAGAGGGACTTCGCGCCTGCGGCGCTCGTCTTCGCACCTGCGGCACTTATCAGGATTATATAAAATATTATTTTTGACTGGTAAATTTCTTTTTCTGCCTAATACCCTACTTCCACAAACATGTTGTGAAGATCAGACTTTGATAGAACCCTGTTCTTTAAATAAAACAGGGTGCCCACTCACACCTGATTGTCATCCCATTGATCAAAATACCTGACTCTAATTTCACCTTCAAATTAACTGC
The DNA here is from genome assembly GCF_027579695.1 of Neoarius graeffei. Taxonomy (NCBI): domain Eukaryota; kingdom Metazoa; phylum Chordata; class Actinopteri; order Siluriformes; family Ariidae; genus Neoarius; species Neoarius graeffei. Next base: position 71,632,947 of record NC_083585.1, read on the forward strand.
AAATCCTAGAGGTTCACATACTTTTGCCACTCACAGATATGTAATATTGGATTGTTTTCCTTAATAAATACATGACAAAGTATAATTTGTCTCATTTGTTTAACTGGGTTCTCTTTATCTACTTTTAGGACTTGTGTGAAAATGTGATGTTTTAGGTCATATTTATGCAGAAATATAGAAAATTCTAAAGGGTTCACAAATTTTCAAGCACCACTGTCGACTCATTGTGTTGGTGTTTGGAGCACACAAATAATCGGATGAGGCAGTCTTAAAGAACTGTTGTTTTTGCAACAAAGGCGACTGTTTGTGTGTGCACGCCTTGGATCTAGGGCTCTAAAGTCCAAAGTACAAGTCCAAGATCTTGGCATTCTATTAGATTCAGATATCACTTTCCCGAAGCTTATCAAAACAATCACAAATCAACCATCTGTCATCTTAAAATCATAGTTGGATCTAAAGGTTTATTGCCCCAACAAGACTGAGCGAAACAACACTTTCATCTCCAGCACAGTAAATCTCTGTAACTGTTAAACAGGTAGAACTCCTGCAGCGTGCTGGTGTGAGAGTTTTAACCCTCTGGGGTTGGAGGGTATTTTCAAACTCGTGCCTTTTTTTTTTTTTTTTTTTAGCATTACGCTTTTAATTCCTTTTTAATTGATCTGGTTTAATTGACAATTTTTTAATTTAATGTTAATGAGACTTTATTTTCAGACGGTTAATAACCAGTTCAGCTTGAGCTAATCTTACACTGGGCCTTCTGTCTGTCTGTGCTTGGGACTGGCACTAAGGCTACATCCACACGACAACGGCAACAAGATTTTTTTTTTTTAAATATCGCGTCCACATGGGCAACGGATCAGTAAAAATCAGGTACATATGGCAACGCAACGCTTGCTGAAAACGATGCAATACACATGCCACACCTCTACGTGCGCTGTAAGACGGTCCCATCGGAGACACCAGAACAATAGAAGTAGTAGACGCATGCGCATAAACCCCTTCTTCTGTAGCATCAGCCACATAAAGTTTTGATTATTAATCAGCAGCGTAAAACGAAAGACGCGGAAAGAGGAATGAATAGGGGTAGATGGAAGCTGGTATGCCAACATTCTGATATCCTCCAGAATTCTTTAATGCTCCGGAATAAATTGAATGCTACACGTTGATGGATTACCTTGTTCTTCTACGCCCTTTTTGAGGAATGTATTGTCGGACTTAAACCAACATCTGAAGAGGTGAGATCGCTCCTTTTTTTTTCCTATTTTTGCTGGCGGGATTGTTTTTGTTTTTGGAAAGTGCACGGGCGGTGCACGGTTTGGTACTGCTTCCGCAGTGTTTGGACTAAAGACTCTGCCCTAAGGGCTATTCTCTCTCTCTCTCTCTCTCTCTCTCTCTCTCTCACTTTGCACCATTACACAATAAATATTCACAGTGAAAATATTTTGTAAGCGCGTTTCATGAACCAAGTTATAGGATTTGTTGACAACTCGCATCGAGTTCGTTACACTTCTACCCGGCGTGAAGCACTGACAGTCATGTGGTTGTGACGTCATCGTAAACAAATCCGTTCTACTCATCCAGACGACTTCGCAACGGGGCCGTTGCCAGATTTTTCCACTCTGGAACCCGTTCTCAAAAGATTTCGTTTTGGGGCACCCAAAACGCTGGTGCCGTGTGGACGCCAGGCCGAAACGATAAACAATTTTATAAGATTCACCTGAATCCGTTGCCGTGTGGACAGGGCCTAGGGTTAGGGTTAGGGTTATTTTACAGAATCTGCATATCTTTGGACTGTGGGGGAAAACGGAGTACCCAGAGGAAACTCTCACAGACACGGGGAGAACATGCAAACTGCACACAGAAAGGCCCCTGTCAGTTGTGGCATTCGAACCCGGAACCTTCTTGCTGTGATGCGATGGTGCTAACCACTACACCACCGTGCTGGCCAATGTTCTTATCTTTTTATTCATATTATTCTCTTTACTCCAATGTAAAGTACTTTTGAATTTCCTCTGTGTATGAAATTTCCTACGTAAATAAACTTGTTCTGTGCTAAACAGGAGGTTACTAGCTTCATTTGCTTGTTGACCCCATTAGCCTTATTGCTTCAGTGCAAGCATCCTGACAGAACAGCTATATTTGGGGTTGGGGATGTTTGTTTAATGACAATTTTTTTCTTTCATGCTCATAAGTCAGTGTTGAACTTTTAATTTATTGATCCAGTAGTGGGTTCTTCATGGTGGTGCAGTGATCATCACTGTCCCCTCACAGCAAGAAAGGTCTGGGTTTGAACTTGACGGTTGATAGGAGTCTTTCTGTGTGGAATCAAGTCTATTTCTATAGCACTCTTAACAATAGACACAATGGAAACTTGAGTGCAAAACTGTTCATGACAACTGTAGTCCTCAGCCATAAAAGCATTACTGTAAGTGTCTAGAGCATCTTCTAAGTGTGACTTTCAACTGTCCATATGGGGCTGTCCTCCACAGGAGTGACATAATGAGACTCCAACCAGACACAGGGCATCAGGATGGATCAGGCAGGTCCGAGGAGCAAAAGAGGTCAGCATTTCAATCTCAGGATTGACGTAACTCAGAGGAACAGATGGGGGGGGGGAACACAGGTCGTTGGGTATGCCCAATGTCACCTGAATAAGTAGGAACAGTATACATTTTGCTCTGAGTACAAGCAGGGACTCCGGCAAAACTAACTATGAAAGGCATAACTAAAATGGGAGAGCCAGAAGGTAACACAGGCATGAGGGAGCCCTGGGACATAAAGCAGCAGCCACTACACTGTCAACAAACTTGAGTGAGCAAGTGAGTGGGGAACTGACAGCATCCATACATCCCAGTTTACCAAAACACACTGTTTCAGGATCCTCCAGATCTATACCTTTACTTCATAAACACCATTAACACAAGGCTTGACTAAACAGATCTGTTTTCAGCCTAGACTTAAACGCTGAGACTGTGTCTGATTCCTGAACACTACTTGGAAGGCTGTTCCATAACTGTGGGGCTTTGTCAGAAAAGGCTCTGTCCCCTGATGTAGCCTTCACTATACGAGGTACCAGCAGATAGCCTGCACCTTATGATCTAAGTAGACGTGACGAGTCATAAAGGACCAGAAGTTTGCTCAGGTACTGTGGTGTGAGACCATTCAGTGCTTTAAAGGTCAATAGTAGTATTTTATAAAGAATATGAAATTTGATCCAAGTGCTACGGCTGCACCTTTTGATCTAAGTAGGCGTGGCAGGTCATAAAGTGGAGGTTGTGTGTTCTCCCCGTGCTGGGAGAGATTCCTCCTACAGTCTAAATTTAGGTGGATTCGGTCAGCTGACTCATCTGACTCGCTCATGGGTGTAAATGAGTGTGTGAATGGTTGTTCATCTCAGTGTTTGTCCTGTGATAGACTGAAGACGTGCCCAGAGTGAACCCCGCTTCTTGCACAGTCAGTTTGTCTCGCGCTTTTAGCAACAGACATTGTCACAGAGTAGCTTTGCAGAAAAATAAAGATTTTAAACATACGAGGGTAAGTCAAAAAGTTCTAAGACAGATGTTGTAATTTCAAAAGGTGTGAAAGACATCCCTCAGAATTCTACAAAGGACCTCTTCGATGGAAACACCGCTTGCAGAAGTGTTTAGACTTAAATGGAGGATATGTAGAGAAATAGCTTTTATTTTAATAAAGAAAACATTTTTTCAGTTTGTCTTAGAACTTTTTGACTTGCCCTCGTATGAACTAATAAATTTATCCCTAGTGAGGAAGCCTCAGGTGACAGTGGCAAGGGGGGGGAGGCAGTTGGGGTTGGCGCCAGCTTCCCCCATGACCCTGACGGATAAGTGGTGTACATAATGGATGGGTTCTGAAGTGGAACAAAAGTTTTTCATACATTAAAAACTAGTTATTACAGTTTTAATGTGTGTGGGTTTTTTTGTTGTGTTTTTAGGAGCCCATGGTTGCCTGGCTGGATTCTGACTACTACTCTGTTTCTCTCGGTTCTGGTTCTCATTTGGATCTGCTGTGCTACGATGGCCACTGCTGCAGATCATTATGTCCCATCTGAGGTATATAAACCCTAACCCCTATTCCTGAAACCTAACCCTCAAATCCCTAACTTCTCCCAATTGAGCGACACAGACCTAAACTCTAATCTCTGATTCCTCACCTGTCGCACACAAATATCAGTGCTCATAATTGTTGCACACAAACACTGCTCATAGATGGTGGCTCCTAAACAATACTGCTCACAGACAGTGGTACGCAAGCAACCTCACTCCTAAATACTGCTCATAGACAGTGGCACACAAGCAACCTTGCTTCTAAACACTGCTCATAGACAGTGGCACACAAGCAACCTCGCTCCTAAACAACACTGCTCATAGACAGTGGCACACAAGCAACCTCGCTCCTAAACACTGCTCATAGACAGTGGCACACAAGCAACCTCGCTCCTAAACACTGCTCATAGACAGTGGCTAACAAGCAGCCTCGTTCATAAATGACACTGCTCATAGACGGTGGTTCACAAACAACCTCACTTATAAGCAACACTGCTCATAGACAGTGGCTTATAAACAACCTTCGCAACTCGGAGCTTCAGCTCCCTCCATATGTTTTCTATGGGATTTAGGTCCGGAGACTGGCTAGGCCACTCCATGACCTTAATGTGTTTCTTCTTGAGCCACTCCTTTGTTGCCTTGGCTGTATGTTTTGGGTCATTGTCGTGCTGGAAGACCCATCCATGACCCATTTTCAGTGTCCTGGCAGAGGGAAGGAGGTTGTCACTCAGGATTTTATGGTACATGGCCGTGTCCATTCTTCCGTTGATGCGATGAAGTAGTCCTGTGCCCTTAGCAGAGAAACACCCCCAAAGCATAATGTTTTCACCTCCATGCTTGACAGTGGGGATGGTGTTCTTCGGGTCATAGTCAGCATTTTTCTTCCTCCAAACACAGCGAGTTGAGTTAATGCCAAAGAGCTCGATTTTGGTCTCATCTGACCACAGCACCTTCTCCCAATCACTCTCAGAATCATTCAGGTGTTTGTTGGCAAACCTCAGACGGGCCTGCACATGTGCCTTCTTGAGCAGGGGGACCTTGCGGGCACTGCAGGATTTTAATCCATTACGGCGTAATGTGTTACCAATAGTTTTCTTGGTGACTATGGTCCCAGCTGCCTTAAGATCATTAACAAGCTCCTCCTGTGTAGTTCTAGGCTAATCTTTCACCTTTCTTGTGATCATTGATACCCCACGAGGTGAGATCTTGCGTGGGGCCCCAGACCGAGGTTGAGTGATGGTCATTTTGTATTTCTTATATTTTCGAACTATTGCACCAACAGTTGTCTCCTTCTCACCCAGCTTCTTGCTTATGGTTTTGTAGCCCAGTCCAGCCTTGTGCAGCTCTACAATCTTGTCCCTGACATCCTTAGACAGCTCTTTGGTCTTGCCCATGTTGGAGAGGTTAGAGTCTGACTGATTGATTGATTGATTCTGTGGACAGGTGTCTTTTATACAGGTGTCAATTGAAGACAGCTGTCTTTAATGCAGGTAACGAGTTGATTAGGAGTGTCTAACTGGTCTGTGGGAGCCAGAATTCTTAATGGTTGGTAGGGGATCAAATACTTATTTCACTCAACGAAATGCAGATCTATTTATATATTTTATAAAATGTGATTTTCTGGATTTTCTTTTTGATATTCTATCTCTCACTGTTAAAATAAACCTACTCTTAAAATTATAGACTGTTCATATCATTGCCAGTGGGCAAACTTACAAAATCAGCAAGGGATCAAATAAATATTTCCTCCACTGTACTTGTAGCTTTAGTATAAAATTTTATATATTAGATCTTTTGCTGATTTGAGATGAAGGGGCATTGAAGAAGTCCCACACAGTGGTCCACACTAAGGGCAGATTTTAACTGAATAACTTGAATACTGAACCTCAGTGCCATAAAGAGTCTTGCAATAATGTTGATCTTTATAATTGCTTCTATTCAAGTTTGAAGTGACACATTGAGTGTGTCTGTTTTATCCCTACAGAAGCTCAGTATTTATGGAGACTTTGAGTACATGAAGGAGCAGAACCTGAAGCCATACCCACAATCCTCTCTGCGGGTTGTCAGCTCTTTGGTGAAGGAGGATGAGGCTGAAGTGCTTCCACCTAAACTCAAAGTGGATCTGACAAATGTTTAAATTCAAAGCAAGTCTGGCTGAAGTGTAAATGTTTATGGTTTAAGGAGAATGCATTAAAGGCAGTGTGTGCTTCATATTTTAATTTTACACCTCCTTTAGTTAATAGTAACTATTTCTTCAGTGTGTATGTGTGAGAGAGAGAGAGAGAGAGTGTGTATATGTTGTGATTTTTATATGGTATTAAAATGGCCACAGAGTCATGCACTGCTGGAAGTTTTACGATGTTTTTTTTTCCTTTATGATGTTTAGTTAAGGTCCAGGTGGGTGTGATTTTATAGCTTGTAGGTTCAGGTTTCTGTCTTCTACTGGCATGGATCTGCCAAAATGTTTTTAAAAAGAGCAGTGCATGTTAATAGAGAAGTGTGAGAAACCTTATCAGCAATTTTGTTAGACTCCTTGACAAAATGAAGTGAGGAAATCACCACAGTGTGTGGAAAAGTGCTAACAATGATGCTAAATAGATGTGGTGTTGGGTACTGTGCTCAGTAACGACCTTCACTAAAAATCCATACAGGTTGCTGGACAGTTTCAATATAATCATCAGTCAAAATGAATAAGTAATTTAAAAAGATGAAAGATTTAAGTTTGGGTTTGACTTTTTAAAATTATTACAGTAAAACATGTAAAATTAAAACATGCAATGAAGGTTTGTGTGTTATTTTCTGTGTGTGCGTGGGGGTGGATGTACATGGGTATGTGCAGATTAACAGCTCAGAGGTTGTTGTGCTAAAAGGTCATAGATCCTCCAAATCCACCAACCCTCACCCCACCAAAAATTTTCAGGTTATGGAACTCATGTTTTACACTACTGAAATTTTACTGAGTTTTTGTGATGGGACTTTGTGGATCTTTAACAATTTTCCTGAGATAAACTGATTTGCAATTTTATGAGTGTCTCTGATTTGAAACTTGTGTAAATATTACAGGAATAGCCCTTTTCCATTTCTGATGGATATATATTTTTTTTATCTATTACAACCCCTGGCAAAAAGTATGGAATCACCAGTCTTGAATGAGCACTCATTCACACGTTTTATTCTGTAGAAGAAACTCGGATCACAAACATGATACAATAATAAAGTCATTCCAAAGTGCACCTTCTTGGCCTTCAGAAACACTAAAAGAAATGAAGAAAAAGCATTGTGGAAGTCAGTAAATGTTACTTTTATAGACCAAGCACAGGGAAAAAATATGGAATCACTCAATTCTGAGGAAAAAAATATGGAATCATGAAAAACAGACAAACAAAAGAACATTCAAAACACATCACTAGTACTTAGTTGCACCACCTCTGGCTTTTATAACGGCTTGCAGTCTCTTAGGCATGGACTTGATGAGTGACAAACAGTATTCATCAATCTGTTGCCAACTCTCTTTGATTGCAGTTGCCAGATCAGCTTTGCAGGCCGGAGCCTTGTCGTGGACCATTTTTTTCAAGTTCCACCACAAGTTTTCTATTGGGTTGGGATCTGGACTATTTGCAGGCCATGACATTGACTGGATGTGTCTTTCACCAAGGAATGCTTTCACAGTTTTTGCTCTATGGCACGATGCATTGTCATCTTGGAAAATTATTTCATCATCCCCAAACATCTTTTCAATTGAAGGGATAAGAAAACTGTCCAAAATGTCAATGTAAACCTGTGCATTTATTGAAGAAGTAACCACAGCCATCTCCCCAGTGCCTTTGCCTGACATGCAGCCCCATATCATCAAGGATTGTGGAAATTTGGATGTTTTCTTCAGGCAGTCCTCTTCATAAATCTCACTGGAACGGCACCAAACAAAAGTTCCAGCATCATCACCTTGTCCAATGCAGATTCGTGATTCATCACTGAAGATAACTTTCATCCAGTCATCCACAGTCCATGATTGCTTCTCCTTAGCCCATTGTAGTCTTGTTCTTTTCTGTTTAGGTGTCAATGATGGTTTTCTTTTAGCTTTCCTATATGAAAATCCCATTTCCTTTAGGCGATTTCTCACGGTTCAGTCACATACTTGTACACTGACTCCAGCTTCCTCCCATTTATGCTTCATTTGTTTTGTTGTACTTTTTCGGTTTTCAAGACATATGGCCTTAAGTTTTTTGTCTTGACGCTTTGATGTCTTCCTTGGTCTATCAGTACGCTTGGCTTTAAAAACCTTCCCATGCTGTTTGTACTTGGTCCATATCTTAGATACAGCTGACTGTGAACAGCCCACATCTTTGGCAACCATGCGTGAAGAGTTACCTTCTTTAAGAAGTTTGACAATCCTCTCTTTTGTTTCAAGAGACATCTCTCTTGTTGGAGCCATGATTCTTGCCAATCCACTTGGTCCAGCAGCCCTCCAAGGTGTGATAACTGCGCTGTTTCTAACTGCAGACTAACGAGCAGATCTAATCTGAGGCAGGTGTCAATTTAGGGAAAGGAAATTGACTGGGTGAGTCCTTATTTTCTACCTGAAAATTGAGTGATTCCATATTTTTTTCCTCAGAATTGAGTGATTCCATATTTTTTTTCCCTGTGCTTGGTCTATAAAAGTAACATTTGCTGACTATCGCAATGCATTTTCTTCGTTTATTTTAGTGTTTCTGAAGGCCAAGAAGTTGCACTTTGGAATGACTTTATTATTGTATCATGTTTGTGATCTCAGTTTGTTCTACAGAATAAAACGTCTGAATGAGTGCTCATCCAAGACTGGTGATGCCATACTTTTTGCCAGGGGTTGTATAGATAGATAGATAAACTACTTCGGGATATTAGTAACCCAAGTTGACTATTGTAATCTCTTGCTGTTTGGGGTGTGGGATTTATTTCTGAATACAGAAGCTTGCATTTATACTCGTATTGTTGATAGAAAAGGCGCTGCAATGCAAGACTCTCATAGTCCCAGTTTGAATAGTGTGAATGATCATCTTTAAGTTGAACTGGGGTGGGAAGGTAACAAACTTTTTCTCCTCTGATCATTAAGATTGATAATGGTCTTTGATCCTGAAACCCAGCTCAGCTTTCTCAGCATAAAGTATCACATGCCTATTCCCAAAGCAAGGAGAAAATCATGACTAGGCCAGAGGCTCTCAGTCTGCGCTGTGGACAAAGTGGTCCATCTCAGAGAGACTACACTAAATAAGCTAAAAGCACAAGTGCCTGTAATTTTGGTTGTAGTAATAAGGTTGAAAGGTGGATAATCTTTCATATTGTTTATTAGAGGAATTTTTAGTTGGCCCAAAGCAGACTCTCATGTCCTTCATTTTGTCTGGAAATGCAGAGATTGTTCAAAGAACCCATCCATTTCTGGGTAGTTAACGTTAGAAATCATTGCATTATACTGGAGATGATGAGTAAAAACAACCAGTAGGAAGTGTTGAAAGGATGTATAAATTGTGTGTCAGTATGCTTGATGCAAATCACAGTTATTATTGGCTCTGAATTTATATAATGTAACTTTGAGTGGCTTGTGCTTCCATTTGGATAATAAACTAATAGCGCACAAACTAAAGTATTTTTCCAAGTCTTTATTAACTTGAATAATCAGTCAGTGCATGCTGGACAAAGTAAGCAATCCATTGAATTTAATAACTTGTAAAGGGAAGTTCTAGGGAAGTGAAGGAGGTCTGAGAAGGTGTGATTGACCAGCACTCTCTGTGACCTGTTGATTAGTCCAGATGGTCCTCAACCAGGGTTTGGGAATGGGATGAGGGGAAGGTCAGACGGAGGATTTGGTTTTCGTGGTTTAGATTAAGTTTAAGGGTTAGTGTTAGCGTTAGGTTTAGGGGTTCGGGTGGGGGTTAGGTCCTAGGGTCAAGGTCAAGTTTAGGTATAGAGGTTGGGGTTAGGTTCAGGGATTGTGGCAAAAAGCCCTTAAAAACAAATCTAATTGACTGGATATCCCCACTTAGCTTAATTGTCTGCTTACACTCAGAGGCTTCTAATTCTTTATACAATACCTTAACCACTTTACTAGCAATGGTTGCAGTTTTAACCTCAAAACTTTCTAATTCTTAACCCATGACCTTTACCACATAACCAGCCATGATTGCGTTCTTAATCTCAGAATCTTTTGCTTAACCCAAAACGTTAACCACTTGACCAGCAGCAATTTGTAATTTGAAAAAAAAAAAAAACCACACACGTATATACATACATACATACATACATACATACATACAGTGGTGCTTGAAAGTTTGTGAACCCTTTGGAATTTTCTATATTTCTGCATAAATATGACCTAAAACAACAACAGATTTTCACACAAGTCCTAAAAGTAGATAAAGAGAACCCAGTTAGACAAATGAGACAAAAATATTATATTTGGTCATTTATTTATTGAGGAAAATGATCCAATATTGCATATCTGTGAGTGACAAAAGTATGTGAAACTCTAGGATTAGCAGTTAATTTGAAGGTGAAATTAGAGTCAGGTGTTTTCAATCGATGGGATGACAATCAGGTGTAAGTGGGCACCCTGTTTTATTTAAAGAACAGGGATCTATCAAAGTCCGATCTTCACAACACGTTTGTGGAAGTGCATCATGGCACGAACAAAGGAGATTTCTGAGGACCTCAGAAAAAGTGTTGTTGATGCTCATCAGGCTGGAAAAGGTTACAAAACCATCTCTAAAGAGTTTGGACTCCACCAATCCACAGTCAGACAGATTGTGTACAAATGGAGGAAATTCAAGACCATTGTTACCCTCCCAGGAGTGGTCGACCAACAAAGATCACTCCAAGAGCAAGGCATGTAATAGTCGGTGAGGTCACAAAGGGTTACACAAAGCTCCTGCAAAATACTTTAAAATATAATACACTACGAATCTCTTTATACTCTAACAGTGACAATTTATATTTTAAATGAACCAACAATAATACCACGATGTCACACAAGACTTCCAAAGAGCCTAAAGAAGGTAGGGCGTCGAGAAACACGACCTCAGACGTGGATGCTAATACCAAAACCATGGAGGCGCTAGCTAAGTCAGTCAGTGCTATACAAGCGTCAATTAACTCCTTTCGCGAAGAAAGTCGGTCGTCTATCGCTTCTCTTCAGTCAACTCTGAATACAAAGAATTACAGATGTGGAGGATGGACTGAACGAGTTTGATAAAAGACTGACTGAGGTGGAGCAGTGCCAAGCCAATATGGCAGCAGAAAATGCTACATTAAAAGAAGATCATGTATCTGGAAAATTATACAAGGCGACAGAATATCCGTATCGTGGGCATACCGGAAAACACAGAGGGGCCGCAGCCAACGGAATTTATTTCCAATCTGCTTTTTGAGCTGTTTCGCCAGGACTTTTCTAAACCCCCAAAGGTGGACAGAGCCCACAGAAATGTAGCCCAAAAACCGGCAGGGAATGAACGACCACGGCCATTCATAGCAAAGCTGCAGCACTTTCAGGTCAAAGAAAAAATTCTACGCCTTGCGAGAGAGAAGGAGACGCTTAACTACAACGGAAAAAGAATTCACATTTTCCCCGACTTCAGCGCCGAGGTCAACAAACGACGAGCTGCGTTTTCTGAGTGCAACCAGAAGCTCCATGCCGCCCATGTCAGGTTCGGTTTATGCTACCTAGCCACATTACACTTCAGCCACGGCCAAACGCCCTTGAAGTTCACAAATCCAGTGGAGGCGCTCGCGTACATCACCAATAACATTACCAATACAGCGCACTCTCCGTCTCCCGACGATGAGTGAAGTGACGGTCTAATCCAATAATAGACTATTTTCAGGTGGTGTATCCATTTACAAACGGACATTGTCTGTGAGTACTGATACTGTTGGGCGCTATTTTCACTACTAGAAATGAAAGGTTTTATGAGTCGCCCCCTTTTTTTTTCTGTTCTTTCACGGCGGCCATCATGTTGGTTTTTTCTTGTTTATTATTACTGTATTGGATTGTGACGCGTCTTAGATGACTTACTCACTATGGAGGTCTGTAGTGTTTAAAAATAAAGGCACTAGTTAAGCAGCAGGAAGGTGCAAACTAGAGTTTGCGAAAGTTCAATGTGTGTAAGGGGGGGGTTGCCATCTTCAGGCATTGGGGTTATTATTGTATGTTATATGTACTGTCTGTGTCTTTTACTTGTTGTGTGCATTCTGGCATATACCTATTCATTGTTGTATAAATAGGATAGACAACATATTTGATATGCATAGTCCAAATGGCTAATAGGTCGGTGAATATTATAAGTTGGAACGTAAAGGGTCTCAATCAGGGTGTGAAGAGGAAAAAGGTCCTCTCTCACTTACAGCATCTAGGAGCTGGCATTGCAATGTTACAGGAAACCCACCTTATTAAAGCAGATCATTTTAGGATTCATAAAGACTGGGTAGGACAGGTGTTCCATTCCAAATTTGACTACAAAAGTAGAGGAACAGCTATTCTCATTCATAAAAATGTTACATTTACTGGCTCAAACATAATCTTTGACCCAAATGGGAGATGTGTCATTGTTGTGGGACAACTCTTTCAACTACAAGTAATACTCGTGAATATTTATGCTCCTAATTTTGATGATGATGTGTTTTTCAAAAGGATGTTGCACTCTATCCCGAATCTAGATAGTCATCATCTGATTCTAGGTGGGGATTATAATCTTGTGATGGACTCAGATTTGGACCGCTCCTCTCACTCTGTGCCAAAGTCAATGAAGTCAGTGCAGGTAATACAGGCTTTTATTGACTCACACAAGCTGATAGATCCATGGAGGTTTAAAAATCCAATTAAGAGGGAATTCTCCTTCTTTTCTAACATGCACAATACATTTTCTAGAATAGATTTCTTTCTGGCTGATCCCCTCTTACTAAACGTGATAACCCAATGTACATATAATTCAATCATTATCTCCGACCACGCCCCTATGAGTATTACTCTGACTCTTCCAACCCAGAAAACAAGATGTGCATGGCGGTTTGATCCCCTTCTACTAGCCGATACTGACTTTGTACATTTTATTTCCATGCAGATAGATTTTTTCATGCAAATGAATAGGACTGATGGCATGTCTTTTTCAACTCTTTGGGAAGCTCTTAAATGTTACCTTAGAGGACAGATAATTGCTTATAGTGCACACTCTAAAAAAGTCCACCACGGTAAAGTTATGGATGTCTCTTCCAGGATAAAGGCATTAGATAGCCTCTTGTCTACTTCTCCTACCCCTGACTTGGTTAAGAAGAGAATAGAGTTACAGACTGAAGCCGATCTTTTAGCCACTGTCCATGCAGAGAGGCTAATATTAAAGTCCCGCAGTCGATTTTATGAAGAGGGGGACAGACCCTCCAAACTTCTGGCCAGTCAACTTCGCCAAAGAAGTGCATCTCACGTTATACCACAGATTAGATTATCTGACGGCTCATTAAGCGAAGATCATCAAAATATTAATAGCCATTTTAAGGAGTTCTACTCCAAACTGTATTGTTCAGATATACAACCAGATCAACACCAATTTGACACTTTCTTTTCTAAATTTAAGATTCCTACAATTGCATCAGACATTAAAGCAGACTTGGAACAATCTCTCACATTGGAGGAAATTATTGGTGCGATAAAAGGCCTTCAGAGTGGAAAAGCTCCAGGCCCTGATGGGTTCTCCACCGAATTTTATAAGACTTTCAAAGATCAGTTGGCCCCTATTCTCCTATCAGTTTATGAGGAAGCTCTGGAAAATAACAGTCTTCCCCCAACACTCCGACAGTCAACTATTACACTACTATTAAAGAAAAATAAAGACCCACTTGATGCTTCATCCTATAGACCTATCAGTCTGATAAACTGTGATGGGAAAATATTTTCAAAAGCTCTTGCATTTCGCCTTGAGCGTATTCTTCCCTATGTCATTTCAGATGATCAAACTGGATTCGTCCAAGGCAGACAGTCTTATTTCAATCTGAGACGACTGTTCAATATAATCTACACAAAATCTAATACCTTATCTCCAGAAGCAGTCATATCACTCGACGCGGAGAAGGCGTTCGACAGAATCCACTTAGAATACCTTTTTTATACCCTGGAGCAATTTGGATTTGGTCCTCAATTCATAAAATTAATTAAACTAATATATACCAACTCAATAGCCTCAGTGCGTACAAACTCAATCTCATCTCAATATTTTCCTCTCCAAAGAGGGACCAAACAGGGGGACCCACTCAGTCCATTACTCTTTGTTCTTGCCATAGAGCCCCTCTCTATTGCTTTACGAAGCAGCTCTGGCATTGAAGGTATAATACGTGGCGGCTTAACACACACTGTCTCACTGTTCGCAGATGATTTATTATTATATATAACCAACCCCATTTCTACCATACCAGAAGTTCTTAATGTCCTAGCAGACTTTGGTAACATATCAGGATACAAACTCAATTATGAAAAAAGTGAGTACTTTCCTATCACCGCCAATGCCAGGACAATCCCCAATCTACCATTTAAACCTTCATTAGATTCAATCACCTATTTAGGGGTTAAGGTAACCAAATCATTCTATGACTTATTTAAGAACAATTTTACTCCTTTGTTAGAACAATCAAAAAAAGACATCAAGCGGTGGTCAAACTTACCTTTATCGTTTATTGGGAGAGTAAATTCTGTGAAGATGAATATGGTGCCTAAATATCTGTATTTGTTTCAAGCTATACCTCTATTCATACCACAGTCATTTTTTAAGGCATTTAACCAGATGATTTCTTCCTTTATTTGGAATAATAAAACCGCCCGCATCAGAAAGGAATTCATTGAAAGACCAAAAATGGAAGGTGGGCTCTCCCTTCCAAACCTCCGCTCATACTACTGGGCCGCCAATCTCAATGCCATCTCCCTATGGCTAAGGGATTGGAATGACACTGCTCCAGCATGGCTCCAGATTGAACGGTCGACAAGCAATCCATATTCACTCCCTGCCCTACTTTGTTCATCCTTGCCACCACTTGTGAAAAATATCAAAGGAAACATAATTGTTACTCAGTCTCTACGTATTCTGAAACAATTTAAGACATGCTTGGGCATTCAGCAGATCTCCATACATTCACCTATAGTGAATAACCATCTCTTTCTGCCATCTTTATTAGACAAGGGCTTTCAAGCCTGGTATGAAAGGGGTATACATTGCATTGGGGACTTGTACATTGATAATACATTTGCCAGCTTCGAACAACTATCGCAGAAATTTCATCTGAACAATACTCATTTATTCGATATTTACAAATTAGGGATTTTGTACATAAAAAAATGACTATCTTTCCCAATAGCCCTCCCCTGTCATGCCTAGATTCTTTATTGAAAGGCAATTTTCTAAGCAAGGGTAGGGTTTCTATGTTTTACGCACACATAATGGCCAGATATAGCCCTACTATTTCACATATCCGAGAACAATGGGAAATGATATGGGGATCTCACTTTCTGATGAGGAATGGGAATTGGCCCTCACAAGGGTCCATTCTTCCTCCATATGTTCCAGACATGCCCTAATACAGTTTAAGGTTTTACATTGACTACACTTCTCTAAAGCTAAGCTTGCAAGAATATTCCCTAACACAAGTTCCATCTGTGGCAAATGCAAACAAACAACTGCAACCTTACGGTATATCATATGTTTTGGTCTTGTTCAAAACTTACCCCTTTTTGGTCATCTTTTTTTGATACCATGTCTCAAATATATGGTTTTGATATTCAGCCTTCTCCCTGTGTTGCAATTTTTGGCATAATTCCTGACTCAGACCAATGTAGTTTCCCAACCTACCTTCAGAGGGCGTTTGCCTTTTCCTCTTTACTGGCGGAGATGGTTAATTCTATTTAAATGGAAGGACACAACTTCTCCAACTCGTAGCCACTGGATCAGAGATATGATGCAGAATATAAAACTTGAGAAAATGAGATGCACGCTAAATGGCTCCCTTCAGACTTTCTATAAAACCTGGGACCCTTTCATAAGCTATGTGAACTCATTGCCTTGCCTGGACCTTTGAAATGACCTTGTGACCTTTGAAAATCCTGATCTATCCTATTCTATGTATGAACAGTGAATGCACTTTTGCTTGTCTGTTTATTTTTGTCTCCAGTTTTTGTTTTGTTCTGTTTGTCTTTGAATTGTTTGGTTTGTAACCGTAGGTAACAGGTATCCTTTCAGAAATGTTTTGTTTGTTTGATCATTGAGAAAATCTTAATAAATAAACAATTAAAAAAATTATGCTCGATATTGATTTAGTTTTTTTATTTCCTTCTGCTTAACTCTGACAAGACTGAAGTACTTGTACTAGGACCACACGCAGCTAGAAGTAAGTTTTCTGATTACACAGTAACTCTGGATGGCCTTTCTGTTTCTTCACGTGTAGCAGTAAAAGACCTCGGGGTGATTATTGACCCCAGTCTTTCATTCGAAACTCATTGATAACATTACCCAGATAGCTTTCTTTCATCTCAGAAATATTGCTAAGATAAGAAATTTAATGTCATTGCATGACGCGGAAAAACTAGTCCATGCTTTCGTTACCTCCAGGTTGGATTATTGTAATGCCTTACTGTCTGGATGTTCCAATAAGTGCATAAACAAGCTCCAGTTAATTCAAAATACAGCAGCAAGAGTCCTTACTAGAACCACATCACCCCTGTCTTATCCACACTGCATTGGCTCCCAATCAAATTTCATATTGTTTATAAAATACTACTATTGACCTTTAAAGCACTAAATGGTCTTGCACCACAGTAACTGAGTGAACTTCTGGTCCTTTATGACTCATCACGTCTACTTAGATCAAAAGGTGCAGGCTATCTGCTGTTACTTCGTATAGTGAAGGCTACATCAGGGGGCGGAGCCTTTTCTGACAAAGCCCCACAGTTATGGAACAGCCTTCCAAGTAGTGTTTGGGAATCAGACACAGTCTCAGCGTTTAAGTCTCGGCTGAAAACATATCTGTTTAGTCAAGCCTTTTGTTAATAGTGTTTGAGGTAAAGGAATAGATCTGGAGGATCCTCAGACATAGTGTTTTGGTAAACTGGGATGTGTGGATGCTGTCAGTCCCCCACTCGCTTGCTCACTCGAGTTTGTTGACAGTGTAGTGACTGGCTGCTTTATGTCCCAGGGCTCCTTCATGCCTGTGTTACCTTCTCCCATTTTAGTTATGCCTTTCATAGTTAATTTTGCCGGAGTCCCTGCTTGCATTCAGCGCAAAATGTATACTGTTCCTACTTATTCAGGTGACATTGGGCATATCTAACAACCTGTGTTCCCCCCCCCCCCAATCTGTCCCTCTGAGTTACATGTCAATCCCGAGATCGAGATGCTGACCTCTCCTGCTCCTCGGACCTGCCTGATCCATCCTGATGCCCTACGTCTGGTTGGAGTCTCATCACATCGCTCCTGTGGAGGACGGCCCTATATGGACCATTGAAAGTCACACTTGGAGGATGCTCTAGACACTTACAGTAATGCTTTTATGGCTGAGGACTACAGTTGACTTGCTAACTTTAGGACTGCAATTGTCATGAACAGTTTTGTACTCAAGTTTCCATCAATGAAGAGTTTATAACATCAACGAAACTGACTTCATGTTAAAACTGTTAATGTTATAGTCATGCTGTCTGTTGCCCAAATGAGGATGGGTTCCCTTTTGAGTCTGGTTCCTGTCAAGCTTTCTTCCTCATGTTGTCTGAGGGAGTTTTTCCTTGCCACTGTCGCCACAGGCTTGCTCATTGGGGATAGATTAGGGATAAAATTAGCTCATGTTTTAATTCATTCAAATTCTGTAAAGCTGCTTTGTGCAATGTCTATTGTTAAACGCGCTATACAGATAAATTTGTCTTGACTTGCCTTGACATTCTTGGGGATTCGTACGCCATCCCCTGTGTTGTGCATTAGTGAAATAGGCCAGTTCTAATACGAATCAAGCCTTCTATTGCAACGTTTCGGTTATACTAAACCTTCATCAGGCTGAGGCTTGTCAAAGGTCGAGAGCAAAATACTTTTGTTTGAGAGTTTTATGACTCAAAATAAACTAAATCTTATTTGCTGTTACATGAGGCTCTTTATTATTGTAAATACCCATGGCCATCTAGTATTGTGTGGTATTTACCATCCAAATTTGGCAGAATACCACTATCATATTGCTAACAGACAAGGAAAAATAATTATTTTTAACCTCTTCCCTGTGCAAGAAAGGAGAGGAAAGTAAAAATTAGAATAGTATTGTGTGATATTCTTCACCCACTACATACCACTAAAATACCACTACACTACCCAGTATCCCCCCCATGTGAGCTTAAATTGCCAGAAGGCAAGGAAAACCAAGAAATTCCTTTTTAACTTGTTCTCTCTGCCAGGAGGGGAGGGGAAAATAGCAATTGTGCTGAATCTTTGTCCTTATATGGCTGTCCCTCTTTTTCTCCACCCCAGGGCATGAAACATTTACACCTGCCTGCCCCTCCTGTTTGGGAATAAAATTGCAGCATACATGTGCCTAAGTTTCTTCCTTTCCTGAGGCCATGAAACCTTTGTCTCTGCCTCCTCCTTCTGTTTGGGAACCAATTTGCAGCATAAATGTGCCTAAGTTTCTTCCTTTTGGGGAGCAGGGGGGAACGATAACTCTTGGACCATGAATTAGTAACCGACCATAGTGGTTTGTGTCTCAATGTTGTGGATGCTTTTTTTTTTTTTTTCAATGAAATGAAATCAAAATGGGGCTGTAAATTTTGATTTTAATATCAGAACCAGTGATAGTCCAGACTGCAGGCAAGGGGAGGCAGACTGGACTTGGACAGCACTGGCGTATTAGGGTGAAAAATTTCTGTTGCCCCAGCATAAACTGGGGTCCTGCGTTGTGCATGGGCCTGTCCAAAGTCCATCTACTCACCCACTCACCACTGCCCAGACACCACATTCCCCAGAAAACCTTATCGTTCTGTCCCGTGATGTTGGTCGGAGGGGTTGGTGATCAGTCCAGGTGGTCCTCAACCAGGGTTTGGGAATGGGATGAGGGGAAGGTCAAGATCCAGGATTTGGTTTTAGTGGTTGAGATTAGGTTTAAGGGTTAGTGTAAGCATTAGGTTTGGGGGTTGGGGTTAGAGTTAGGTTTAGGGGTTAGGGTTAGGATTTCCCAAAAAAAACACGTCCTGGTCTAGGCCAGGGCCATGTTGTGCCCTGTCCTTCCCAAGCCCCATCCTCGACACTCCACAAGTGCCTGGTAAGTACCCCCATGTTATATTTAGGGTTTTTTTTTCATTATTGTTTGGGGCTAGCTTTCAGGTTAGGGGCTAAGGCTAGGGTCAAGTTGGGTTTGGGGTTGGGTTAGGGTGAAGAATTTCCATTGCCCTAGCATAAGCCAGGGCCTGTATTGTGTACGGGCCTGTCCAAAGTCCATCTACTCACCCATTCCCCACCACTCAGACACCACATTCCCCAGCAAACATGATCATTCTGTCCCTTAATCTTGGATGTTGGTCGAAGTGGTTGGTGATCAGTCCAGGTGGTCCTCAACCAGGGTTTGGGAATGGGATGAGAGGAAGGTCAAGATCCAGGATTTGGTTTTAGTGGTTGAGATTAGGTTTAAGGGTTAGTGTTAGTATTAGGTTTAGGTATTAGGGTTAGGGGTTGGTCTTAGGGTTAGGATTTCCCAAAAAAAACCATCCTGGTCTAGGCCAGGACTATGTTGTGCCCTGTCCTTCCCAAGCCCCATCCTCGACACTCCACAAGTGCCTGGTAAGTACCCCGATGATGTATATATATTTTTTTTCATTATTGTTTGGGGCTAGCTTTCGGGTTAGGGGCTAAAGCTTGGGTCAAGTTGAGTTTGGGGTTAGGTTGGGGTTAGGGTGAAGAATTTCCATTGCCCTAGCATAAGCCAGGGCCTGCATTGTGCACGGGCCTGTCCAAAGTCCATCTACTCACCCATTCCCCACCACTCAGACACCATATTCCCCAGCAAACATGATCATTCTGTCCCTTAATCTTGGATGTTGGTCGAAGTGGTTGGTGATCAGTCCAGGTGGTCCTCAACCAGGGTTTGGGAATGGGATGAGAGGAAGGTCAAGATCCAGGATTTGGTTTTAGTGGTTGAGATTATGTTTAAGGGTTAGTGTTAGTATTAGGTTTAGGTGTTAGGGTTAAGGTTAGGTTCAGGGGTTGTGGCGAAAAGCCCTTAAAACAAATCTAATTGACTGGATACCCCCATTAGGCTTAATTGGTTGCTTACACTCTTTATACAGTACCTTAACCACTTTACTAGCAATGATTGCAGTTTTAACCTCAAAACCTTCTAATTCTTAACCCATGACCTTCACCACATAACCAGCCATGATTGCTTTCTTAAACTCAAAATCTTCTGCTTCTTAACCCAAAACCTTAACCACTTGACCAGCAATGATTGTGATTTTCGACCTCAGAATCCTCTGTTTCCCAAGCCAACCCCTTGACCAGCAGTGATTACAATTTATAAATAAATAAATGTAAATAGTTGCCTCTGGTGGGTCCAGAGTTGGGCTTTACAATCAGAAGAATAATACCTGAATCGGGAAAATTCAATGTCAAAAAATCATGCTCTATATCGATTTAGTTTTTTGTGACATTCTTGAGGATTTGTACGCCATCCCTGATGTTGTGCATAGACCATTTCTAATATGAATCAAGCCTTTTGTTGCAACATTTTGGTTAAAATAAACCATCAGGCCGAGGCTTGTCAAAGTTCGAGAGCAAAATACTTTTGTTTGAGAGTTTTATGACTCAAAATAAGCTAAATCTTATTTGCTGTTACATGAGGCTGCTTATTATTGTAAATACCCATGGCCACCTAGTCTTGTGTGGTATTTGCCACCCAAATGTGGCAGAATACCACGATCATTATGCTAACAGGCAAGGAAAAATAATTCTTTTTAACCTCTTCCCTGTGCAAGAAAGGAGAGGAAAGTAAAAATTAGAATAGTATTATGTGGTATTCCTCATGCAAATGTGACAAAATACCACTACAATACCCAATATATATCCCCTGTACTCGAGCTGAGGGGGGATGGGGGGATGCCATCCCCCCTGGAATAAAAAAATGGTCAAAATCATCCCCCCTCTAAAACGGGCATCCCCCCTCCCTTCCCTTGAGCAATTTTATCAATAAATGTGGACATTACTTCTATTTAACATTGGAATTAGAAATGCCATTCCACGTAGCTTTGCTGAAACTGAGCATACAATAAGCTACCACGAGAGAGGGCACGTGCAAGCGAAGTGTTTGAGGAGGTGACATTCAGCTGGGGTTACGTTATTTTTTATTTCATTCGGCGTCAGTGACAGCAGCGGATTGCAGCATCATGGCCAAGCGGAGTGGACAGCAAGACCTAAGCAAGTTCGGATTTAAGATCGCAAGAAAAAACATTTCAGGAGGCAAGTCAAGAGTTATGAATATCAGTCACACTTTCTGTGAGCCCACCATCATGCTGTAAAGTTACCGATATGTAGCCTAATTTGTAGGCGGCGGATAACAACACAGCTATCATAATGAATGTTAGTTTGGAGTCTAGCCAGCTATCGATAGCTTACTCAGGTTCATGTTAGCTTTGATTTCTTGTATAAGGCCATTAATTTAATCAGCCTGGACGTTCATTTGTTATTCTTCACCCACAGAAAGGGGGAGAAGTTGAGACAAAGCAAAACAAAAAAACCTGAGCCTCTGGAATCTCTCCCAGCCTACCAGCCGCCTCCAGCATCAGCGCCTCTCCTCGCTTCTCTGTCACACACGAGAGCCGGTCTTGCATATGGTGACGGAAGAGACACCCTCCTGGACCTGACCACATGCTCACCAGTGGGTCCACAAGGCCGTAACCTAAAGTCTGAAGTCCTTCATCTTCCAATGGTGGAAGTGGCTGGAGCTGACAGTGTGCTTCTAGTCCACAGACCCTGGACGACAGCCAGTATCAAGGAAAGCATGGCTTCTCTTCCCAATGTGAGAGAGGTAGGAGGAAAGAGATTTGGTAATGAGCTGTTGATATTTTGCAGAGAATTCCGACCAACCACCCGTGAACTTTGCCGCCTACTCATGACCAAGATGGGTATAGATTGGAACAAAGTTTCCAGAGAGTGGCCAGAAGCCGACCAGCAGATGGCAATGGTGAGTATAGAAATACCCTCACTGCTCTCTGTGCTCGTCTGATCGAAGCTTTTCCCTTGAACATAGACATGACTAAGATCAGTATGTGTAAGCAAGATGGTGGTGAAGTGGTGTCAGTGTTTCTCGCTTGTCTCACTGCCGCACATGAGAAACACAATGGCCTGACCAGGCCCATGAACCTGGTTGCAGTGGAGGGCACTCCTGAGCCTCACCAAGATCGAGCAGTAAGCTGTGCATGCAGAAAGGCTGCTGAAAAAGAAGGAGAAGACAAAGTCAACAAAAAGAGATCAAGACCTACATGCTGCCACTCTCACTCTTCTCCAGGCTGTTCAGCCTGGACAAAGAGGAATAGGCAGAGGTCGAGGTAGGGGCCGAGGCAGGATGACCTGGGGTGACCCGTCCTGGATAAAAGGCGCAACCTGCTACAACTGCAATCAGAAGGGACACATTGCTCGAGATTGTCTCCACAGTAGCAGCCAGAGGCCCCGTGAGGAGTACAGCAAAGCAGACTGACGGGTGGACTCCGGGAATGGGCCCCACACAGAGAACAGGGGAGGTAACACATACACACACACACACACCTGATGATATACATACACATAGACAGGAACATTCATATAACGTTAAGCATATTAGTAGCAGCACCTGCATGCAACAGCAAGACTACACAGAAACGCAAAGTTGCATTAAGTTTGTTAAAATACACAACTACTCCCTTCTCTAAACTCCTTTGTATGCCCCTCACTGTATGTGGGCATGTGTTGACTTTTTTAAGAGATTCTGAAGTGGGACACTCAGTCATACAAGATGGGGTACTTCCAGTAGACCCACCGCTCAGCTCAAATTCTATTCAGACGATGGGCATCTCAGGACGACTTGTAACCGAAACTTTCTCAGTCAACCTCCCGTGTAAAAGCGAGGGAGGAATAGTTACATCCCACTCATTTCTCATCTCACATACATGTCCAGTAAATTTGTGAGCACGTGATTTAATGTGCAAATTAGGAGTAAATCTCACATCCACTCCAGATGGACTAACTATTGAAGTAAGTGAAATGTGCGGTGTGCAGTATGGTTTTGGAAGCCCCCTGTATGTGTATGTCTGGTGGCTCTGCTCAGATCAACTTGCACAAACTTCCAAACACCTTGTACAGCTTGCACACTTGAACACCTCATCAGCTGACACAGATTATATGAAAGAGGAAGATTTGCATTGCACAGCACATGTTCACCAATGGCAAGATGTAGAGTTTGAAAAGACTTGGTTTGCAGACCCCCATGCACGTGAAAGATTGACTCTCAAAACTACATATTGGTCTAAACATTATTGCGCTGTGCAGGTCCATTTTACTCGTTGTCCGAACAGCTGCATCAATGTTCATCACAGTGTTCTCAAACATGTTATACGCGGCCTCGTGTCGGAGGACTCTGAGGTCGGCTGCTGCCAGCATGATTTCTTTGACATTGTTAATTCTATACCCCATGTCTCATTAGCAAAGCCACGAGCTGCCCATTGGAAAGACATGGGGAAATGGGTCAAGAAGTGCGCAGCCAATGGCAATGAATGGTCCCAAACAGAGAACCCTAGTGTGGTGTTTTGCCAAAAGCTTGGGGTCTACAAACAAAGTCATGCTATGTGTGTGCATGTTAAGCGCAGCGTAATATTAGCCACTGATGACCAGGGTCCTGGGGACCCCGGCCATAGTGGCCTGTTTGTCTCTGTTTCCACAGGGATAACTCCAGCAGAGGTGCACCCCAAATTGGCAGGAGTTCCAAATTCCATTTGGGCGAAGGGTAAACATGATGTAGGCCTAATAAAGAATGCTGAACCAGTGGTGATCACCCCCAAATCAGATTTCAGGCCTAGACAAACCCAGTACCCACTCAAACCAGAAGCAATCGCAGGTATAAGACTGGTCTTTGATTCATTGCTGAAGGCAGGTTTAATTGTCCCTTGCCAGGACTCTCCAGTGCGCACTCCTATTTTCCCAGTTAAGAAGGCATGAAAACCATCCCAGCCCGATGAGTGGAGGTTTGTCCAAGATCTGCAAGCAGTCAATGCTGCGGTTGTTCCACATGCACCAGACGTCCCTAAAGAGCGCTCTGCGGACCACACCCACTCTGGGATTGCCTGACCCCAATAAACCATTTGTTCAAACTGTAGATGAAAAGAAGGGTTTCATGACCTCTGTTTTTTTTGCAGAAACACGGGGATAGATTAAGACCTGTAGCCTACTTCTCCAGCAAATTGGACGCAGTGGTGGCTGGACTTCCTGTTTGCCTGCGTGTAGTTGCTGCAGCTGAAAAGGTGGTAACTGCTTCCAGAAATATTGTGGGGTATTCTAACCTCACCCTTTTGGTCCCTGTGACAGTTCGTGTAAGTGGGTGGAGCACAGAAGGACGGCAGGACAGAACTGAGTTCTCAAAACTCTTTATTTTTAGCTTTTCAGCTTTTCACACTCTCCCAGCCACACACTCAGACACACGCACACACATCAGCCGTCTAGGTGTGGAGAGAGCTCCCTCTGCTCTCGCTCTCTCCCCTTAAATAGGGCGCGGTCACTGGGAAGACACACAAACATTAATTAACGACAGGTGTAGTGATTCTGCCACTTACCTTCCCTAACTCCGCCCTCCTGTCACAGGCCGGCGCTTGACCACGCCCCCGCTGCCACATACCCCCACCGCCCAACTCAGGCCGGGCAGCCGTCCGGCCTGCAGCCGACCCCCCCCCTTGACGGGAGAGAAAGTCCACCACAACCATCTGTACCCCCGGCCTGTGGATCACCTTGAAATTAAAGGGTTGGAGTGCCAGATACCAACGGGTGATCCGCGCGTTGGCATTCTTCATGCGGTGGAGCCACTGGAGGGGCGCATGGTCCGAACAGAGGGTAAAAGGGCGCCCCAGCAGGTAGTAGCGGAGGGCGAGGACTGCCCACTTGATCGCGAGGCACTCCTTTTCTATCGTGCTGTAGCGCCCCTCGCGTACCGACAGCTTTCTGCTGATGTACAGCACGGGACGATCCTCCCCCTCCACCTCCTGGGACAACATGGCCCCCAGCCCTCTGTCCGACGCATCCGTCTGTAACATAAAAGGGAGAGAAAAGTCAGGGGAGTGTAATAGTGGCCCCCTGCACAGTGCAGCCTTTACCTCAGAGAAAGCCCGCTGGCATTGCTCTGTCCACTGGACCGGATCTGGTGCCCCCTTTTTAGTGAGATCAGTCAGCGGGCTGGTGACGTCTGAATAATTAGGTATAAACCTATGATAGTAGCCAGCCAGCCCCAGGAACTGTCTCACCCCCTTTTTGGTCTTGGGCCTCGGGCAGGTTGCAATTGCTGCTGTCTTGTTAATTTGGGAACGCACCTGCCCGTTGCCCAAGTGGAAGCCCAGATACCGTACTTCCACCCGCCCAATCGCACACTTCTTTGGGTTGGCTGTGAGACCCGCCCGCCTCAGCGACTTAAGGACGGCCCTCAGGTGTTGTAAGTGCCGCTGCCAGTCATCTCATCTCATCTCATCTCATTATCTCTAGCCGCTTTATCCTTCTACAGGGTCGCAGGCAAGCTGGAGCCTATCCCAGCTGACTACGGGCGAAAGGCGGGGTACACCCTGGACAAGTCGCCAGGTCATCACAGGGCTGACACATAGACACAGACAACCATTCACACTCACATTCACACCTACGGTCAATTTAGAGTCGCTGCCAGTCATTACTATAAATAATGATATCGTCAAGGTATGCGGCCGCATAGGTGGCGTGGGGGCGGAGGACCCTGTCCATCAGCCGCTGAAACGTAGCAGGCGCCCCAAACAGCCCAAAAGGAAGTGTGACGAATTGGTGTAAGCCGAACGGTGTGGAAAAAGCCGTCTTTTCCCGGGATAATGGAGTCAAGAGGATCTGCCAATAACCCTTTATTAAATCCAGTGTCGAGTAAAAACGAGCCGTGCCTAGCCGATCGAGCAACTCATCAATACGAGGCATTGGGTACGCATCGAATTTAGACACCGCGTTGACTTTTCTATAGTCGACACAGAACCAGACCGACCCATCGGCCTTGGGTACCAAGACCACCGGGCTGCTCCAGTCACTGTGGGACTCCTCGACGATGCCCATTTCGAGCATGGCCTCGAGTTCTTCCCGAACCACTTTTTTCTTGTGCTTGGGTAACCTGTAAGGGCGGCTACGCACTACCACCCCCGGGGGCATCTCAATGTGGTGCTCTATGAGGTTGGTGCAGCCGGGCAGCGGTGAGAACACGTCCGAAAACTCGGTCTGCAACTGGGCAACCTCCTCGAGTTGGGTCGGGGAGAAGTGGTCTCCACAGGGGACCGGAGAGGTACGCGATGCCAATGTTCCCTTTTGCACCTCCGGCCCCAGCTCCGCCTTCCCCGGAACCACTGACACCAACGCCACGGGGACCTCCTCGTTCCAGAGTTTGAGCAGGTTGAGGTGGTAAATCTGGAGCGCCCCACCCCTATCCGTTCGCCTCACCTCATAGTCAACGTCCCCGACTCGCCGTGTGACCTCAAAGGGTCCTTGCCACTTGGCGACTAATTTGGAGCTCGATGTAGGCAACAGTACGAGTACTTTCTCTCCCGGTGCGAACTCTCTAAGGCGCGTACCCTTGTCATACAGGCGGGTCTGTCGTCCTTGGGCCTGCCGCAAATTCTCCTGAGTTAGGTGCGTGAGTGTGTGGAGTTTTGCACGCAGGTCCATAACGTATTGGATTTCGTTTTTACTTGGTGAAGGTCCCTCCTCCCAATTTTCCCGCAGCACATCTAGGATGCTGCGTGGCTTACGCCCATATAACAATTCAAACGGGGAGAACCCCGTGGAGGCTTGGGGGACCTCTCACACTGCAAAGAGCAAGGGTTCGAGCCATCTATCCCAATTACGTGCATCCTCACTTACGAATTTTTTAATTATGTTCTTGAGGGTGCGATTGAACCGTTCAACTAAACCGTCCGTTTGTGGGTGATACACGCTGGTGCGGATCAGCTTAATACCCAACAACCCATACAGTTCGTTCAGTGTACGTGACATAAACGAGGTGCCTTGGTCAGTCAGAATCTCTTTCGGGATTCCAACTCGGGAGATAATGCGGAAGAGTGCCTCCGCAATACTGCGTGCTGAGATACTGCGAAGAGGCACTGCTTCCGGGTATCGCGTTGCATAGTCCACTAGAACTAATATAAAGCGGTACCCTCGTGTTGACCGATCTAATGGCCCGACGAGATCCATCCCAATTCTTTCGAACGGGGTCTTGATTAACAGTAGAGGGTGCAAAGGCGCTTTTGGAATGGCCGCTGGGTTTACTAACTGGCATTCGCGGCATGCCGTACACCACCTACAGACATCGCCGCGAATCCCTGGCCAATAGAACTGGGCCATTATTCGGGCTAGTGTTTTATCCTGCCCTAAGTGTCCAGCTATGGGATTAAAGTGAGCCACCTGGAATACCAATTCCCGGCGGCTCTTCGGAATTAAAAGCTGCGTGACTCGCTCTTTAGTTTGAGTGTCCTGCGTCACTCGGTATAACCTATCCTTCATAATCGCGAAGTAGGGGAAGGATGGGGTGGCGTTCGGCTGGAGCGTTTGACCATCGATTACTCTCACTTGGTCAAACGCATGCCGCAGAGTCTCGTCTCGCGACTGCTCTAACGGGAAATCCGCGAGGGATTCCCCGAGAGAGGGAGGAGGAGCCGG
Organism: Neoarius graeffei; assembly: GCF_027579695.1. Taxonomy (NCBI): domain Eukaryota; kingdom Metazoa; phylum Chordata; class Actinopteri; order Siluriformes; family Ariidae; genus Neoarius; species Neoarius graeffei. The sequence continues at coordinate 71,660,917 of NC_083585.1, forward strand.
CGGCTCCTCACTCTGACGCGGAGATGACGTAGACGGCTCTGTGACAGCTGCTCCCACCAATGCGACACCGGGACCTCCCCCTGTTAAATGACAGGACCCACTCTTCACTAAATGTGTCATTAAATCCCGAAATCCCGGCCAATCAGTCCCCAAAATTAGAGAGTGGGTAAGGCGAGGATTAACTGCCGCCTTCACTACAAATTTTTCCCCTTGAAAAAAAATGTGGACTGACACTAAAGGGTAGTTGTGAACATCCCCGTGCACACACAACACCTTCACCAATTGTGCTCCCCCCAATGCCTCGTCCTGCACCAGGCTTTGGTGGATTGAGGTCTGATTACAGCCAGAATCCACCAACGCCTGATATGTATCCCCTTAGATACGCTCCGGCCCAATCGAGGGCGGCTCCCGGCGCGTCGGGGATCCGAACCACCGCGCCCACCTCCGTTACTGAGCACTGCTGTTGGAGGTGGCCCGGCTCCCCGCCGCGCCAGTGAACCAGCTCGGGCTTCCTCTCTGCACTAGTGCTCTGGGGCTCACTCACCTGAGGGGGGAGAGAGACGGACACAGAAGGGAGACACGAGAGGGCACCACGGGTGCGGCCGGCTGGCTGAGGTGGTGCCGGCCCCTGCCTCCGCGGTGGGGGAATAGGGCGAGGAGGAGACACAGGAGGAGGGGAGAAAGAGAGAAAGAAGAGAAGAGGTCTCTCGCAGTCAAGCAACCGAAAACAATACTCACTCCCAAAGCTTTTTAGCAGCAGCTTGGATTTCAGAAATCGCTGCTCATTCTCAGCTCGAAAGCGAATCAAGCGGCGTGTTTCCTCTGGATAACAACTTAAAACACGTAAATAATGGAGAAAATACATTTATGACAATCTTTCGCCGCGGGAACCGCCATCTTTCTGAAATCCGCATGAAATCTCGCTGAAATCCGCATGGCATTGTGGGAAATCACTCAAACCCCTTCGTTCGGAGTCAGCTCCAGGAAAATCTCCTTTTGGAGGGGTACAGAAGCCCTACCCCTTCCCCTACCCCTCCGTGTTAACTGGGATTGGGATACCCCTACCCCTTCACGTGAACGCGCAAAATGGAGGGGAAGGGCCAAGGGGTTGGTCCAAGGGGTGAAATGGGATTCGGCCTTAATTAACAGACTTACCTTCGTAATTATCGAGTTTATGTGAGTGTCCCAATAACAGTTACTATGTAAATTTAAGCCAGGGTGCTTGTGATTATTTACTTTTATTTATTTTCCTACTAAACTGTATGGATTTAGCTTTATTTGGATTGAATGAAACCGTCCACCTCTTGGCCCAACTAGATATCCTTGAAAGATAGACCTAGGAACACTGTCATTCCATTTGTAAAACGTGATATCATTGATAACATTAGCTTAAAGTATGTCATTCCACTTAGAAACACTGTCATTCCATTTGTAAAAGGTGATATCACTGATAACATAACCTAAAAGTACGTCATTCAACCTAAAACTAAAAACACTGTTATTCAATTTTTTAGAGGTGATGTCACTGATAACATTGCCTCAAAGTATGTTATTCCACCTAAAAACACTGTATTTCCATTTGTAAAAGGTGATATCACTGATAACATTAGCTAAAAGTATGTCATTCAACCTAATAACACTGTCATTCCATTTGTAAAAGGTATCATCACTGATAACATAACCTAAAGGTGTTATTCCACCTAGAAACACTGTCATTCCATTTGTTGAAGGTGATATCACTGATAACATAACCTAAAGGTGTTATTCCACCTAGAAACACTGTCATTCCACTTGTTAAAGGTGATATCACTGACAACATTAGCTCAAAGTATGCCATTCCACCTAAATTCACTATCATTCCATTTGTTAAAGGTGATATCACTGATAACATTGCCTCAAAGTATGTCATTCCAACTAAATTCACTATCATTCCATTTGTAAAAGGTGATCACTGATAACATTAGCTTAAAGTAAGTCATTCCACCTGGAAACACTGTCATTCCATTTGTGAAAGGTGATATCACTGATAACATAACCTGAAATTTAATTTCACCTAAATTCACTGTCATTTAATTTGTAAAAGGTGATATCACTGATAACATAACCTAAAGGTATGTCATTCCACCTATAAACACTGTCATTCCATTTGTAACAGGTGATATCACTGATAACATTAGCTTAAAGTATGTCATTCCACCTAAAAAAACAATGTCATTCCATTTCTAAAAGGTGATATCACTGATAACATAACCTAAAGGTATGTTATTCCACCTAGAAAAACTATCATTCCATTTGTAACAGGTGAGATCACTGATAACATTAGCTTAAAGTATGTCATTCCACCTAAATTCACTAACATTCCATTGGTAAAAGGTCATATCACTGATAACATTAGCTTAAAGTACGTCATTCCACCTAGAAACAATGTCATTCCATTTGTTAAAGGCAATATCACTGATAACATAACCTAAAGGTATGTCATTCCACCTAGAAACACTTTCATTCCATTTGTTAAAGGTGATATCACTGATAACATTGCCTCAAAGTATGTCATTCCACCTAGAAGCACTGTCATTCCATTTGTAAAAGGTGATATCACTGATAACATAACCTAAAAGTATGTCATTCCACCTAAAAACACTGGCATTCCATTTGTTAAAGGTGATATCACTGATAACATTAGCTTAAAGTATGTTATTCCACCTGGAAACACTGTCATTCCATTTGTTAAACGTGATATCACTGATAACATAACCTAAAAGTATGTCATTCCACTTAGAAACACTGTCATTCCATTTGTAAAAGATGATATCACTGATAACATTAGCTTAAAGTAAGTCATTCCACCTGGAAACACTGTCATTCCATTTGTTAAACGTGATATCACTGATAACCTTGCCTCAAAGTATGTCATTCCACCTAGAAACACTGTCATTCCATTTGTAAATGGTGATATCACTGATAACATAACCTAAAAGTACGTCATTCCACCTAAATTCACTATCATTCCATTTGTAAAAGGTGATATCACTGATAACATAACCTAAAAGTATGTCATTCCACCTAGAAACACTGTCATTCCATTTGTTAAAGGTGATATTACTGATAACATTGCCTCAAAGTATGTCATTCCACCTAGAAACACTGTCATTCCATTTGTAAAAGGTGATATCACTGATAACATTAGCTAAAAGTATGTCATTCAACCTAAAAACACTGTCATTCAATTTGTAAAAGGTGATATCACTGATAACATTGCCTAAAAGTATGTCATTCTACCTGAAAACACTGTCATTCCTTTTGTAAAAGGTGATATCACTGATAACATAACCTAAAGGTTTGTCATTCCACCTAAAAACATTGTCATTCCATTTGTTAAAGGTGATATCGCTGATAACATTGCCTAAAGGTATGTCATTCCACTTAGAAACACTGTCATTCCATTGTTAAAGGTGATATCACTGATAACATTAGCTAAAGTATGTCATTCAACCTAAAAACACTGTCATTCAATTTGTAAAAGGTGATATCACTGATAACATTGCCTAAAAGTATGTCATTCTACCTGAAAACACTGTAATTCCATTTGTTAAAGGTGATATCACTGATAACATTAGCTCAAAGTATGCCATTCCACCTAAATTCACTATCATTCCATTTGTTAAAGGTGATATCACTGATAACATTGCCTCAAAGTATGTCATTCCAACTAAATTCACTATCATTCCATTTGTAAAAGGTGATCACTGATAACATTAGCTTAAAGTAAGTCATTCCACCTGGAAACACTGTCATTCCATTTGTGAAAGGTGATATCACTGATAACATAACCTGAAATTTAATTTCACCTAAATTCACTGTCATTTAATTTGTAAAAGGTGATATCACTGATAACATAACCTAAAGGTATGTCATTCCACCTATAAACACTGTCATTCCATTTGTAACAGGTGATATCACTGATAACATTAGCTTAAAGTATGTCATTCCACCTAAAAAAACAATGTCATTCCATTTCTAAAAGGTGATATCACTGATAACATAACCTAAAGGTATGTTATTCCACCTAGAAAAACTATCATTCCATTTGTAACAGGTGAGATCACTGATAACATTAGCTTAAAGTATGTCATTCCACCTAAATTCACTAACATTCCATTGGTAAAAGGTCATATCACTGATAACATTAGCTTAAAGTACGTCATTCCACCTAGAAACAATGTCATTCCATTTGTTAAAGGCAATATCACTGATAACATAACCTAAAGGTATGTCATTCCACCTAGAAACACTTTCATTCCATTTGTTAAAGGTGATATCACTGATAACATTGCCTCAAAGTATGTCATTCCACCTAGAAGCACTGTCATTCCATTTGTAAAAGGTGATATCACTGATAACATAACCTAAAAGTATGTCATTCCACCTAAAAACACTGGCATTCCATTTGTTAAAGGTGATATCACTGATAACATTAGCTTAAAGTATGTTATTCCACCTGGAAACACTGTCATTCCATTTGTTAAACGTGATATCACTGATAACATAACCTAAAAGTATGTCATTCCACAACACTGTCATTCCATTTGTAAAAGATGATATCACTGATAACATTAGCTTAAAGTAAGTCATTCCACCTGGAAACACTGTCATTCCATTTGTTAAACGTGATATCACTGATAACCTTGCCTCAAAGTATGTCATTCCACCTAGAAACACTGTCATTCCATTTGTAAATGGTGATATCACTGATAACATAACCTAAAAGTACGTCATTCCACCTAAATTCACTATCATTCCATTTGTAAAAGGTGATATCACTGATAACATAACCTAAAAGTATGTCATTCCACCTAGAAACACTGTCATTCCATTTGTTAAAGGTGATATTACTGATAACATTGCCTCAAAGTATGTCATTCCACCTAGAAACACTGTCATTCCATTTGTAAAAGGTGATATCACTGATAACATTAGCTAAAAGTATGTCATTCAACCTAAAAACACTGTCATTCAATTTGTAAAAGGTGATATCACTGATAACATTGCCTAAAAGTATGTCATTCTACCTGAAAACACTGTCATTCCTTTTGTAAAAGGTGATATCACTGATAACATAACCTAAAGGTTTGTCATTCCACCTAAAAACATTGTCATTCCATTTGTTAAAGGTGATATCGCTGATAACATTGCCTAAAGGTATGTCATTCCACTTAGAAACACTGTCATTCCATTGTTAAAGGTGATATCACTGATAACATTAGCTAAAGTATGTCATTCAACCTAAAAACACTGTCATTCAATTTGTAAAAGGTGATATCACTGATAACATTGCCTAAAAGTATGTCATTCTACCTGAAAACACTGTAATTCCATTTGTTAAAGGTGATATCACTGATAACATTGCCTAAAGGTATGTCATCCCACTTAGAAACCCTGTCATTCCATTTGTTAAAGGTGATATCACTGATAACATTAGCTAAAAGTATGTCATTCAACCTAAAACACTGTCATTCCATTTGTAAAAGGTGATATCACTGATAACCTAAAAGTATGTCATTCCACCCAAATTCACTGCCATTCCATTTGTAAACGGTGATATCACTGATAATCAGAGGTGGAAAGAGTACTAAAATATTATACTCAAGTACAAGTACTGTTACTCTGATGAAACTTTACTTAAGTACAAGTAAAGTTACCAGACAAAAAATCTACTCCAGTAAAAGTAAAAAGTAGATCATTTAAAATGTACTTTGAGTAAAAGTAAAACGTTACTTTTAACAATGGGTGTTTTCTGCCTCCATTGTGTTGTGCAAAAATGAAAAAGAAGAGGAAACAAGGATATATGTACATCTCAACCCAGATGTTTTATTTAAAGGAAGTGTATCAAATTGAATGCTTAGGATAATGGTGCATTAAAACTGAGACAAACAAAAAAGGTCAATACACACAGTCATGTCGTTTACATCGCCCTGACCACACACAAAGCATTGTACACGAAATATGAAAGTGAAATGTTGCACCGAAATCTCGTAGCTTGCCTGTGTGCACTGTGTGTTATTGAACAATTCAATTCAAACATTATTTGTTTTGCTTAGTATTCCTTTCTGGCCTGTTGGATGTAGAATGGTAGGAGGACTGATCACGTCAGGTTGGCGAGCTAACTTGCTTGCATGATTAGCCAACCGAATAACAGACTAGTTACCGTTATGTTACAGTACCAACAGGTTGCTACTTCAACATTAGCAATGCCATCCACTATTTTTGGAATATAACCAGCCTATTGTCGGTTTTATGATCAGGGGCGCAGATACGTTTTTTGAACTGGGGGGGACAAAAAACTGGGTGGGACAAAGCTGCCAGCAAACCAACCCCAACCCCGATATGCCTGTCAAACTTGTTGTGGGTAACCATAGCAACCAAGCTCGAGCTCGCAACCTGTGCAGTCTGCGCAGCTCAACCAACCGAATATCAGTCTTTGTTTTGTTTTATGTGAGTTGTTGCAACTATGTATACACTGCTGTGCACCTCAATAAACCGAATGGTAATTAGTCTTTTGATTTTTCCGTGAGGTTTGCCTTATGCAAAGAAAGACAGCATAGACGTTTTTCCTCCCTATAAGTGGGGGGGGGACCGAACGAGGTGAATTTAAATCTGGGTGGGACGAATCCCACCCGTCCCACCCTCTATCTACGCCCGTGATTATGATGCCAATGACAATACTTACCTCAACATGCTTGCGCAGATTAGAAGTCGAATTTTTGTATGCCGCAATGGTTGTCTTCTTGGGCACACATAATCTGCATTACATAATGAAACTGTCACCCGTTTTCTCTACGAAGCTGAAGTGATCACGTATGTAGGGCCAGGGGTGCACTTCATTACTGGAAGAAATTGCGTTTTCTGCAGGGTCGTCCACCACAGGTTCCTCGGTCTCCTCCATGTCCGCAGGGGCGCTTTATCAACACCCGTGGCCCAGGGGCTAGGCCCCTCATAGGCTACCTGTCAACCCTACCTTTACCGTTGGCCAGGAAAACACTCTTATTTTATTTGCAATACGTGTCAAGCATTTACAGTGTAAGTGCGTAATTAGCCTAGAAGCCTACGATAGGTTACGTTTGGTACGTCTGATTCTGAATTCCGGTTACGTTTGATATATAGGCTACCTGTCAACCCTACCTTTACCGTTGGCCAGGAAAACAAACACTCTTATTTTATTTGCAATACGTGTCAAGCATTTACAGTGTAAGTGCGTAATTAGCCTAGAAGCCTACGATAGGTTACGTTTGGCTCAGCGTAGCTGCGCAAGGCCCACGCTCACATCGCTCAACACATCCGACCACAGAGGGAGAGAAGAATGTGCGCATTATCATTACAGAGCCGGTTCTGATTATTACCACGGACAGGACAGTGATACTGCGTAACTTTCACGCAGGGGCATGGCCAGAGATAACCACACAAGCCTGCGTGTGCTATAATGTAGACCTATGTGTTGTAAACATAAAAAACACACACCTACAGACAAGTCCTTTTAAAAATAAAATACATAAAAATAGCTCAGCGGCATGAAAACAAACATTCACTGCAAGTCAAGGTACTTGGCTCGGCGGCCACATGAAACGTAAACACCATGGACAGCGGTCAAACTCATAACTCTACAGACCGAAATACACGAAACCAAGTCCTACTAGGGTCTATTTTACCGATCTATGTTCAAGCATCATGCAAGTCTTCCTTCTCCTTGAATGAGACCGTGCATTCAACTGCCTTTTTGACATGACTGCATCAAAATACCACTTGCAACAATATTTCACACTAGGGCTGTGCCGATAGACGATGCCATCGTCCATCGACGATGGTGGTCATCCATCACGATGGAGAGCCACCATCGTGATACCACGCCCCCTCCTGTCATAATCATGCATATACGGTATCATCTGGGCCTATTTAACCTAAAAAGTTAGTTTTTTGTTAGTTTAGTTAGTTAGGTTTAATATATAAATATATAACATATTATAAATACATAATTATATAAATCATTATAAAGTAATATCCTATTACCGCTTGTTCATGTAGGCTATGGTGCAGGGACGTGCTAGTGAAAATAACATGTGGTTACACAAATACAGTATGCTACTAATAATAAATTTTGACTTCATTTTTTAGCCTACACTATACTTTTAATGTAAAATTTCTCATGTTGTTCAAACAAATAGCCACTATTAACAGTCGGGAAATATTGCACCTTATCAAACGGCAGTGAAGCGCAGACTTCGGCAGAAGTCAAATAACTTTAATCTGGTAAATAGGCCTACTTTCAGACACAGAATGGTCCACTCTAAGCCATAATGTCAAACCAAATGGAAGAATGAAGGTGATTCTGACAAATGTAAAGACAGTAAAAAAAAAACAATATTAAATCATGATTTTAAAAGCTGGTGCAATAATTCAAACACTAATAAATTGGAAAAATTAGCGCGTTCAAGTGCGCACTAAAGGCCGAAACGCATCTTCAATTGATATGGTGTAAATAAACAATGAGTAATAGCTTAAGTGTAGTTTCTTCTCATAGTTTGAATACTAGTCTTTCATTGTTAGAGCAGATTAATATCTTGCCGTGATCAGTGAGTGCTCGGGGAGGTTCATTTCCACCTGCGCTTTGCGCAGCTCATTTCTCCGAAGCCAGCTGTGCGCAAACGCAGTGTTGACTGCTCGGCAAACTCCAAACGCTCGGTCTGTACTGGCCCTCTGTTGCGCAAGCGAGTTGGTTATGGCCAGGTTCAAATTGTGCCCAAAACAACTTAACCACGGCCATTTCAATTGCCTGATGGCTGTGACAATATTCGCCCTGTTGTTATACAGGCGATCTTTTTCTCCTCTATTTTCCATTCGGCAAGTGTCTCGCGCAATGCGTCTTCTAAATTGTCCGCTGAATGTGTCTCTGGCATGAAACTCGTCTGCAGGCATTTGGACTGCATTGCCCACTCTCGGTCCACATAATGTACGGTAACTGACATCTAGGGCATCATGTTGCAGCTGGACCACATATCCGTTATCAAGGCCAAATATTCCACATCACCTAGCGCTTTTTTTCTTTACGTGCCAAAGCCTCAGATGAGTATCTAATACTTTTAATAATAATAATAATAATAATAATAATAATAATAATATATTTAATAATGTGGTATTAAAATCCCCCCCGCCCACGATATGATCGTCCATCACGATGTTTGCACTGGGAACATCGTCGATGCCAATTAAGGGGACATCGCACAGCCCTATTTCATGCACTCCATCAAGAAGAAAGTTAAACATGATGAACACGGGCATACTGTTTTGAGCATACGATTTTTTAAAAAGAAACTAGCTACATCAAAGTCCTTCAATAAACCCATCCTTTAGCGCAAATGAGCTTAACCTAGTTCAAAGCATGATGCTAGCAGTAGCTGCATAAGGCAAAATCATGTGGGCCTTTCGTCAACAACAAGCCACGGCGGGCAAACATTAATAATCAAGCGTCCTTACCTTAAAACGCTGTCTTGACCACAGAACTTCTCAAGTATTTCACTTAAATCCACACGGGTTAACAACACACCCAACACAGCTTGTGAGAAATGTGGATCTGCGCTAGCTTTGTATTGCTGTTCCCCTCAGTATGCTTACTCTGTCTGCTGCCCGAACTGTGAACATTATAGGCTACAATCTTTTCATCAATTTCTTCAGTAGATGCCGTTTTAGACATTTTATTATCCCCATCGAAATATGCTATTATACTAACAGGATTATAACCCAAATCACACGACACGTATTCAAATCACAACTGATTTATTTTACTGTTGGACAGATCATAGCATATCTAGCCTAGCTGCACAGAGCCGAGCTGCTGGTAGGCTGATAACTGATAAGTAGCTGATATTCTGAACAGATTGGTGATCCTTACCTTAAAAAAGTCTGTGACTTTAGGCAACGATTCTATCATTACCTGCATCTCTCTTTTTTTTTTCCTTTTATGCGCCCCGCTAACATGTGAACGCTTCATCTTTCAAAGCCTCTAAATTTGTGTCTCAGTAGTCTGCAGTCTTTGGCGCGCTTTCGTGCGTGACGTTACATTTTGTTCCATTTTATTCTGGTCCAGTTGTGGGTGTTCGTTTCGCGAACCACATCCACCATGTCTCTTACAGCAGGCTACTGTGCGCTCATTTATTTCTAACCTTATTTCTATCCGTACATTAATGTAGGCCCACGACTCCGACAGTTTATTATTTTATTAATATTACAAGGCCCCTGATTGGCTGTGGCCCAGGAGCTTGAGCCCCCTGAAGCCCCCCCCTTAAAGCGCCGGTGCATGTCCGCCATCGTCTGTGTGAGACTCGCGCACGCGACAACTGTCCTTTCATTTCCAGAGCGCATTTCCCCTTCTCCGTTTTAGCCTTTTTTTTATTATTATTTATTTATTTTTTTACTCAGTAACGGTTGTGATGTAAAATGTACCGAAGTACACTACTTAAAAGAAAACATACTTAAGTAAAAGTACACTCTTTAAAAATTACTTGAAAAAGTATAAGTACACAAAAAAGCTACTCAAGTACAGTAACGCGAGTAATGTAATTCGTTACTTTCCACCTCTGCTGATAATATAAGGTAAAGGTATGTCATTCGACCTAGAAACACTGTCATTCTATTTGTTAAAGGTGCTATCACTGATAACATTAGCTTAAAGTATGTCATTCCACCTGGAAACAGTCATTCCAATTGTAAAAGGTTATATCACTGATAACATAACCTAAAAGTATGTCATTCCACCTAAATTCACTATCATTCCATTTGTAAAAGGTGATATCACTGATAACATAACCTAAAAGTATGTCATTCCACCTAAAAACACTGGCATTCCATTTGTTAAAGGTGATATCACTGATAACATAACCTAAAAGTATGTCATTCCACCTAAAAACACTGGCATTCCATTTGTTAAAGGTGATATCACTGATAACATTGCCTCAAAGTATGTCATTCCACCTAGAAGCACTGTCATTCCATTTGCTAAAGGTGATATCACTGATAACATAACCTAAAAGTACATCATTCCACCTAAATTCACTATCATTCCATTTGTAAAAGGTGATATCACTGATAACCTAAAAGTATGTCATTCCACCTAAAAACACTGTCATTCAATTTGTTAAAGGTGATATCACTGATAACATTGCCTCAAAGTATGTCATTCCACCTAGAAGCACTGTCATTCCATTTGTTAAAGGTGATATCACTGATAACATTGCCTCAAAGTATGTCATTCCACCTAGAAACACTGTCATTCCATTTGTTAAAGGTGATATCACTGATAACATTAGCTTAAAGTATGTTATTCCACCTGGAAACACTGTCATTCCATTTACTAAAGGTGATATCGCTGATAACATTAGCTAAAAGTATGTCATTCAACCTAAAAACACTGTCATTCAATTTGTAAAAGGTGATATCACTGATAACATTGCCTCAAAGTATGTCATTCCACCTAGAAGCACTGTCATTCCATTTGTTAAAGGTGATATCACTGATAACATTAGCTTAAAGTATGTTATTCCACCTGGAAACACTGTCATTCCATTTGTTAAAGGTGATATCACTGATAATTTAACCTAAAAGTATGTCATTCCACCTAGAAACACTGTCATTCCATTTGTAAAAGGTGATATCACCGATAAAATTAGCTTAAAGTAAGTCATTCCACCTGGAAACACTGTCATTCCATTTGTTAAAGGTGATATCGCTGATAACATTAGCTAAAAGTATGTCATTCAACCTAAAAACACTGTCATTCAATTTGTAAAAGGTGATATCACTGATAACATTGCCTAAAAGTATGTCATTCTACCTGAAAACACTGTCATTCATTTTGTAAAAGGTGATATCACTGATAACATAACCTAAAGGTTTGTCATTCCACCTAAAAACATTGTCATTCCATTTGTTAAAGGTGATATCGCTGATAACATTGCCTAAAGGTATGTCATTCCACTTAGAAACACTGTCATTCCATTGTTAAATGTGATATCACTGATAACATTAGCTAAAAGTATGTCATTCAACCTAAAAACACTGTCATTCAATTTGTAAAAGGTGATATCACTGATAACATTGCCTAAAGGTTTGTCATTCCACCTAGAAACACTGTCATTCCATTTGTAAAAGGTGATATCACTGATAACATAACCTAAAAGTATGTCATTCCACCCAAATTCACTGCCATTCCATTTGTAAAAGGTGATATCACTGATAATATAAGGTAAAGGTATGTCATTCCACCTAGAAACACTGTCATTCTATTTGTTAAAGGTGTTATCACTGATAACATTAGCTTAAAGTATGTCATTCCACCTGGAAACACTGTCATTCCATTTGTAAAAGGTTATATCACTGATAACATAACCTAAAAGTATGTCATTCCACCTAAATTCACTATCATTCCATTTGTAAAAGGTAATATCACTGATAACATAACCTAAAAGTATGTCATTCCACCTAGAAACACTGTCATTCCATTTGTTAAAGGTGATATCACTGATAACATTGCCTCAAAGTATGTCATTCCACCTAGAAACACTGTCATTCTATTTGTAAAAGGTGATATCACTGATAACATTGCCTAAAGGTTTGTCATTCCACCTAAAAACATTGTCATTCCATTTGTTAATGGTGATATCGCTGATAACATTGCCTAAAGGTATGTCATTCCACTTAGAAACACTGTCATTCCATTGTTAAAGGTGATATCACTGATAACATTAGCTAAAAGTATGTCATTCAACCTAAAAACACTGTCATTCCATTTGTTAAAGGTGATATCACTGATAACATTAGTTTAAAATATGTTATTCCACCTAAAAACACTGTCATTCCTTTTGTAAAAGGTGATATCACTGATAACCTAAAGGTTTGTCATTCCACCTAAAAACATTGTCATTCCATTTGTTAAAGGTGATATCACTGATAACATTGCCTAAACGTATGTCATTGTTAAAGGTGATATCACTGATAACATTAGCTTAAAGTATGTCATTCAACCTAAAAACACTGTCATTCCATTTGTTAAAGGTGATATCACTGATAACATAACCTAAAAGTTTGTCATTCCACCTAAAAACATTGTCATTCCATTTGTTAAAGGTGATATCGCTGATAACATTGCCTAAAGGTATGTCATTCCACTTAGAAACACTGTCCATCCATTGTTAAAGGTGATATCACTGATAACATTAGCTAAAAGTATGTCATTCAACCTAAAAACACTGTCATTCAATTTGTAAAAGGTGATATCACTGATAACATTGCCTAAAAGTATGTCATTCTACCTGAAAACACTGTCATTCCTTTTGTAAAAGGTGATATCACTGATAACATAACCTAAAGGTTTGTCATTCCACCTAAAAACATTGTCATTCCATTTGTTAAAGGTGATATCACTGATAACATTGCCTAAAGGTATGTCATCCCACTTAGAAACCTTGTCATTCCATTTGTTAAAGGTGATATCACTGATAACATAACCTAAAAGTATGTCATTCAACCTAAAACACTGTCATTCCATTTGTAAAAGGTTATATCACTGAGAACATAACCTAAAAGTATGTCATTCCACCTAAATTCACTATCATTCCATTTGTAAAAGGTAATATCACTGATAACATAACCTAAAAGTATGTCATTCCACCTAGAAACACTGTCATTCCATTTGTAAATGGTGATATCACTGATAACATTGCCTCAAAGTATGTCATTCCACCTAGAAACACTGTCATTCCATTTGTTATAGGTGATATCACTGATAACATTGCCTCAAAGTATGTCATTCCACCTAGAAACACTGTCATTCCATTTGTTATAGGTGATATCACTGATAACATTGCCTCAAAGTATGTCATTCCACTCAGAAACAATGTCATTCCATTCCATGAGCTGAAAGCATGTCATTCCACCTACATTTCAATCGTTATTCCATTTATAAGAATCTGAATGACAAGGGACCATTTATTGTTCAAATTTACTACCTGTCATTCCATTTCATGCGTCATTCACTTTAGGGAGTCCCGAGTAAAAGCCAGTTCTCTGTCGCTGAAAAGCTGAATAAAAGCCAGTTCTCTCTCGCTCGCGAGCGCGCGGAAAAGCTGAATAAAAGCCAGTTTTGTGAACTCAGTTCTGGCCTGCCGTCCTTCTGTGCTCCACCCACCTACACAAACTGTCACACCTACCCTAGGTTAAGCGGTACCAATAATAAAAGAAAGCCCATTATGCATAACGCGAGAGTAACCTTTATATGACCCGAGTCAAGTAAAGTAAGACGCACGCGCGTTAGTAGTCAGTTTGTTGTTGGAATGGATGCAGCGGTCACCCTACTCTCGTGTGTGACGTAGCATACCAATATCTTCGATGTCTTCATTTGGATGATTCAGGTAGGCCTATGCTAATATTGTTTTCATGTCTATTATCTAATAGTTTTTCACTGATCTCAATGTCCAAGATTTGCCACGGTGGTATTAATGCTAACGTTAGTCAAATGTTTCTTAGTTAGCCAGTTATGGTACTAGCCAGGTTAGTCAATGTGTAACTACCAGGCTAGGTTGAAAAAAATGAAATCGGCAGGTATCAGTGAGTAAACATTTCTCCTCTTGAAAGTATTTAGATGATTTACTTGTATAGTTGGAAAACGGCATTTTTTTTTTGTTTTTGGGAAAGGAAAGTTTCGCGTGTCAGCATTCAACATGATTTGCCACAGCTAACAAAATTGTTTGCCTAGCAATTGCCTATCCATTTGCATGAGATGGCTTCCTAATGTTACTAAGGTTTTAGAATGTTAGCGTTAAGTGAACGTTAAGTGAACAAGGCAATTAAGGCCCTGTCCACACGGCAACGGATTCAGGTGACTCCGATACAATTGCTTATCGTTTAGGCCTGGCGTCCACACGGCACCGGCGTTTTGGGTGCCCAAAACGCAATCTTTTTGAGAACGGGTTCCAGAGTGGAAAGATCTGGCAACGTTGCCGTTGTGAAGTCGTCTGGATGAGTAAAACGGATTTGTTTACGATGACGTCACAACCACATGACTGTGAGTGCTTCACGCCGGGTAGAAGTGTAACGAATATCACCAGGAAAAAGCCTTACAGAGCACTAGTGAGAGTGAAACACGAGCTTAGATATTATTATTATTATTATGTTCAGTGTTAGTTCACAGTAGTAATGCAAGAAGCAGAATAGTGACAGTAATAGTGAAGCAAAAACATGCAATTGTACAAACACTGCAGCTCTACAGCAAAATATTCATTTATGAAATGGTCTGATTCTTAACACCAGTAGTGCCAATGATCTTCTCATTGTGATGCGAGTTGTCAACAAATCCTATAACTTGGTTCATGAAACGCGCTTACAAAATATTTTCACTGTGAATATTTATTGTGTAATGGTGCAAAGTGAGAGAGAGAGAGAGAGTCAATCCCGCCAGCAAAAATAGAGAAAAAAAGAGCAATCTCACCTCTTCAGATGTGGGTTTAAGTCCTACAATACATTCCTCAAAAAGGGCGTAGAAGAGCAAATTAATCATTATTTAATTAGCATTCAATTTATTCCGGACCATTAAAGACACCGCCTTCCGTGTAGAATCATAGGTCATCCTCGCCGCCATTTTGGAGAGGTCAAAGCGGAGAATAAAGATTAGCTGCGTTTAACTGTACCAACAGGTTTGCCATCCAAACGAGATCACATGAGATTACCTTTCACAGGTGAGACTGGAAAAATACTTTTCATTGTATTTGGTCATTATAATGTAATTTTACAAACAGATTTTCCTGACTTTGTGGCTAATATGCATCCTTACTTCTTCTATTGTTCTGGTGTCTCCGAAGGGACCGTCTTACAGCGCCCCTAGAGGTGTGGCATGTGTATTGCTGTTAGGACTAGGACTGTTTTGGCCTCTAGAGGCCGCTGTTATTTCCTTTTCATGTCGTGTTTATTTTGGCCTCTAGAGGCCGCCACTGTTCCTGTGTCTTGTGTTTGTGTTAATTGCCTAATTATCTTCACCTGTGTCCTTAATTAGTTTGTCTATTTATACCCCTGAGTTCAGTCCTCTTGTCACGGAGTCTTTGTGCTGTTATGTTTATCTCCAGTTTCCTTTGTACTGTGTTTTTTGATCTTCTTAGCTTTTTGAATTTTTGCACTTTGCTTTTCTTTTGGATTATACTCTTTGGTTTTTTTTTGTCTTTTGTTTTGCCCTGTATATAGTGTATATAGTTTAAATAAACCTTTTGATTCTTTTTCTACTTCCGCCTCACGCCTCTGCATTTGAGTCATCCCCCTGGTGGCCTAGTGGGGGTTTGCTGGATTATCACACCAACGAACCAGGTTCGAATCCCAGCAAAACCCTAACAGAAAGACTCCGTCATGACCGACTCAGCAGAGGCTGCTTCAACTGTCTACCCGGCCAACCTTCAGGGAATTATGGCAGCTTTGACACGCTTCGGAGCGACCATGGACGCTCATGGACGTACGCTCACCAGCCAACGTGAGGCCCTCGCTCGCCACGAGGAACTGCTTCAGCAAATTGGGAAAACCCTGGCACAGCTGACATCTCTGCCTGCATCTCCTGCTCCTGATCCAGTTCCTGCTCCTGATCCAGCTCCCACTCCTGCTCCAGTGCCTCCTGCAATGCTGCCTTCTTCACCTCGTGAACCCAGCCTTCCTGCACCACAGAGGTATGACGGCAAGCACAGTGAGTGCCGAGAGTTCCTTACCCAGTGTCAACTCACCTTTGAGCTTCAGCCTACCACCTACACTACGGATCGCCGCAAGATTGCCTTTGTGATCACCTTATTAGCTGGTAAGGCGCGAGCCTGGGCTACTGCTATCTGGCAAAGACAGGGACCTGAGTGCTTTGATTTCCAGCTGTTTTCTGAAGAGATGCTTCGGGTCTTCGATCAGGCAGACATCAGTACCGACGCAGCCCGAAAGCTCATGTCCATCCGGCAAGGAGGAAGCGTCGCAGATTACGCCATCTCGTTCCGAACACTCGCAGCAGTAAGTGGATGGAACGAGACTGCCCTGGTGTCAGCCTTCCACCATGGTCTGTCTGACCCCATCAAGGACGGTCTGGCCTCTATTGGATGCCCAAGTGACCTCGAAACCCTCATCTCACATGCTATTCGTCTGGACAACAGGATGAGAGAACGCCACCAAGCCTTGAGCCCCCCCAGCCTCCCTACCTCTACCTGGAGACCGTCTACCTCCTTCAATGACTGTCCAGAACCCATGCAAGTGGGTCGTACTCGCCTCTCCGCATCTGAGAGGGAGCGCAGAAGGAGGGACAAGTGCTGCATCTACTGTGGCAAGCCTGGTCACTTCCGAGCATCATGTCCCGAACTCTTGGGAAAAGGACCGCCCCGTCCAGCCGAGGGAGGGTTGTGACGGGGCCTACCCTCTCTCCCGGACTCCCTGGCCAAGGAATCTACATCCCGGTCTCCATCTCCTGGGGTGAGTCTGTCCACTCTTGTCAAGCTTTGATAGACTCAGGGGCGGCTGGGAACTTTATGGATATTCACTTCGCCCAAAGCATCAATATTCCGACTGCACCTCTTGAAGTCCCACTGTCTGTGTCTGCCCTCGATGGCCAAGCGTTAGGTGATGGAAGAGTCACCCAAGTTACTTCTCCAGTTTTCCTCCAGTCTCAAGGTCACAAGGAAGAAATATCCCTGCACCTGATTCCTTCACCTGAGTTCCCAGTTATTCTAGGCCTTCCTTGGCTTACTCGCCACAACCCTCGCATAGACTGGGTAACAAGCCAGGTTGTGGAATGGGGCCCTGCATGCCATGCCTCTTGTCTGCTCTCTAGCTCTCCTGTGTCTCCTGCCGAGCCCCCTGATCTCACCGAGTTATCTCAAGTTCCCACAGAGTACTGGGATCTCAAGGAGGTATTCAGCAAGAGCAGGGCCGCCGTTCTTCCTCCGCACCGGGCCTACGACTGTGCCATCGACTTGCTCCCTGGGACTACCCCTCCTCGTGGCAGACTGTTTTCACTCTCTCAGCCAGAACGCAAGGCCATGGAGGAATACCTCAAAGATGCCCTGGTCTCTGGGTTTATTCGACCCTCCACTTCACCTGCTGGAGCCGGCTTCTTCTTTGTCGGCAAGAAGGATGGGGGGCTCCGACCATGTATTGATTACAGGGGCCTGAATAAGATCACTGTGCGCAACCGATATCCCCTTCCGCTGATGTCCACAGCTTTCGACCTGCTCCAAGGCGCCACCGTCTTCACCAAGTTGGACCTACGGAACGCATACCACCTCATCCGTATCCGACAGGGAGACGAGTGGAAGACTGCCTTTAACACCCCGTCTGGGCACTACGAATACCAGGTGATGCCCTTCGGACTCACCAACGCACCAGCTGTTTTTCAGGCCCTAATCAACGACGTCTTAAGGGACATGATTAACCTATACGTTTTTGTCTACCTCGACGACATCCTTATCTTTTCCAAGACCGTGCAGGAGCACCGCCACCATGTCCGCCAGGTTCTCCAGAGGCTGCTACAGAACAATCTGTTCGCCAAGGCCCAGAAATGCGAATTTCATGTTCCCGAGGTCTCCTTTCTGGGATTTATTGTACGGACAGGCCAACTCCAAATGGACCCTGCCAAGACCCTGGCCGTCCGGGATTGGCCTACTCCCAAGTCCGTTAAGGAGGTTCAGCGGTTCTTAGGATTCGCTAACTTCTACCGCAAGTTCATCAGGAACTTCAGTTCTGTGGCAGCACCCATGTCAGACCTCACCAAAGGGACAGGTGGATCTTATGGCTGGTCTCCTCAGGCAGAAAAGGCGTTCAAAGACCTCAAGGACCGCTTCTGCACGGCACCCATTCTGGTTCTCCCGGACACCTCCCAACCATTCATCGTGGAGGTGGACGCCTCGGACAGTGGTGTCGGCGCGGTGCTCTCTCAACGTTCGGAAGGAAAGCTGCACCCCTGCGCTTACTTCTCCCACCGCCTGAGTCCTGCTGAGTCCCGGTACGATGTGGGGGATCGAGAACTGCTAGCGGTCAAACTGGCCCTTGAGGAGTGGAGGCACTGGCTGGAGGGAGCACAACATCCATTCCTGGTTTGGACTGACCACAAGAACCTGGAGTACCTCCAGCAAGCCAAGAGACTGAACCCTCGACAGGCTAGGTGGGCCCTGTTTTTCAGTCGGTTTGACTTCACCCTCTCATACCGCCCCGGCTCCAAGAACACCAAACCTGACGCACTGTCCAGACTGTTCTCTGCCACTAACAGGGAGAATGAAGTCGGGCCTATTATCCCTGTGTCCCGGATTGTGGCCCCTGTCCGCTGGGGTATTGAGGAGGCTGTCCGACGAGCCCAACGCCAGGACCCCGGTCCTGGGACGGGGCCACCAGGCCTCTTGTACGTCCCACATCAAGCCCGGGCCAAGGTTCTCCAGTGGGGTCACTCTTCCCCTCTCACCGCCCACCCGGGAGCTCGGAGGACCCTGGACTTCCTGAAAAGACGCTTCTGGTGGCCTAACATGGAGAAGGAAGTAAGGTCATTTGTCCTGTCCTGTGAGGTTTGCACCAGAACCAAGAACCCACGACAGCGTCCCCAGGGTCTCCTGCATCCTCTGACCATTCCCCGGCGTCCCTGGTCCCACGTGGCAGTCGACTTTATCACGGGTCTCCCTGAGTCACAAGGTAACACGGTCATTTTGGTCTTAGTTGACAGATTCTCCAAGGCCTGCCGCTTCATACCACTGTGCAAACTCCCCTCTGCTCTTGAAACTGCGAAACTTTTGTTTAATCATGTCTTCCGAGTCTTTGGTCTTCCACAGGACATCGTCTCAGACCGAGGGCCCCAGTTCTCCTCCCGAGTGTGGCACGGGTTCTGCAAGGTCATCGGAGCCACTGCCAGCCTCTCCTCTGGGTTTCACCCACAGTCCAATGGTCAGACGGAGAGGCTCAACCAGGACCTGGAAACCACCCTGCGAGGCCTGGCTATGGATAACCCGACATCGTGGAGCACCTGGCTGCCATGGGCGGAGTACGCCCACAACACCCTGCAGTCATCGGCCACCAAGCTGTCGCCATTCCAGTGCCAATTCGGGTTCCAGCCACCTCTGTTCCCGGACCAGGAGGAGGACGCGGGGGTGCCCTCGGTCAACCAATATGTGAGACGGTGTCGCAAGACCTGGAGCAAGGTCAGGAAGACCCTCATACAGACCTCCAGAACCAACCAGACTCAGGCCAACCGCCATAGAAGACCTGCACACGCTTTCCGCCCTGGGCAGCGTGTTTGGCTGTCCACTAAGGACCTTCCACTGCGGGTGGAGAACCGCAAGCTTGCTCCTCGCTACATTGGCCCCTTCAAGGTGGTGCGCAGGGTGAACCCTGTCTCCTACCGGCTCCAGTTGCCCCGGACTCTGAGGATCAACCCCACTTTCCATGTTTCCCTGTTACGGCCCGTACTGACGTCTACGTATGCCCCTGCCCCTAGGAACCCCCCACCCCCCCGCATCTTCCAGGGGCAGACTGTGTTCACTGTGAATCGCCTGCTTGACTCCCGCCGGGTCCGCGGCGGGTTGCAATATCTGGTGGACTGGGAGGGCTATGGTCCTGAGGAGCGCTGCTGGGTTCCTGCTCGGGATGTCCTTGATAAAGAACTATGTCGGGACTTCCATTCGGCCCATCCGGATCGCCCTGGGAACATCAGGAGACGCTCCTAGAGGGGGGGGTCCTGTTAGGACTAGGACTGTTTTGGCCTCTAGAGGCCGCTGTTATTTCCTTTTCATGTCGTGTTTATTTTGGCCTCTAGAGGCCGCCACTGTTCCTGTGTCTTGTGTTTGTGTTAATTGCCTAATTATCTTCACCTGTGTCCTTAATTAGTTTGTCTATTTATACCCCTGAGTTCAGTCCTCTTGTCACGGAGTCTTTGTGCTGTTATGTTTATCTCCAGTTTCCTTTGTACTGTGTTTTTTGATCTTCTTAGCTTTTGAATTTTTGCACTTTGCTTTTCTTTTGGATTATACTCTTTGGTTTTTTTTTGTCTTTTGTTTTGCCCTGTATATAGTGTATATAGTTTAAATAAACCTTTTGATTCTTTTTCTACTTCCGCCTCACGCCTCTGCATTTGAGTCATCCCCCTGGTGGCCTAGTGGGGGTTTGCTGGATTATCACACCAACGAACCAGGTTCGAATCCCAGCAAAACCCTAACAATTGCATCGTTTTCAGCAAGCGTTGCGTTGCCATATGGACCTGATATTTTACTGATTGTTGCCCATTTGGACGCGATATATTTTTAAATAACATCTCGTTGCCGTTGTCGTGTGGATGTAGCCTAAGTGTTAACTTTGGTTGTAGAGGTATTATTTTTTTGACTATGAGGTGTCCTAATTTGATTGAAAGTCTGTCTGCTACAATTCGCATCAGTTCGTTTAAATGGTGGGCTTTAGCCTATCAAGATTATCGTCTAAAACCAGAGGTCTCAACAGTTTGATGCCGACGTCATAGCAATTCACTGGTTGTTTGTCATTTGAAACACTAGTATGTATAGCATTGTTAAAAATCTGTGTACACATTACAAAAGGTCGCTGATTAACACTTACAACTCTGTCATGATGGTGTAAAAATCTAAAGGTAGTAAAAAAAAAAAGGTATTTAATTTAAGGATTGCTGTACAGTATGCCCTGTTCTGTAGTTGAGTTGGTAGAGATGATTGGAATGCCTTGCCAAGATAGCAATACTCGTTGATTACTCTCAGCCCCGGCTTCATGCCTGCAGCTAAACCACACCTGTGAGGATATCCAGGAACAGCCACACTCCCACCCTTGTTATATTGCTTAATTACAGAATGTTCAATGTGGTTCATAATAACATAAGTGTAGGCAACATAATATCAACATTGATGCTGATGAAAAACTTGAACTATTATTATAGTCCATCTTGGCTGCATAGCACATTATCATACATGCTGCATAATAACAATGTCAGTATACTGGTGATAGACCAAGTTCATGTGTACTGCAGTTTGTGTTTATTGGCTAAAATATGCAGGGATTGTGTCATAATTGTATCTTTTCCAGCATACTTTGGACTTATGGCCAGACTTACAGTGAACAGCCCTGACATTAAAGCTGTTGATGAGGGAGTTTAGTGTTTTTTCACTTGTATGTCCATGTTACACTTCCTGACTTTGTACTTTGTTACTTGACTTTATACTACACTTACTGACATTGTTATTGTGCATATTTTGAAAAAAATAACACTGTGTGCGCTCATCACCTGTTCTAATATCTGCACCTATTGTTTGATGTTTGAGGTTGTTTGCCCTCAAAATAATTGTTTTCCAATGATGAAAATTGGCACTAAATGTTTGCGTATTGCACTTTTCATTAAAAGTGTCAATGAGGTTACTGTGTGTAGTGGCTGCACTGTTGCCGCACGGCGTCGTTGCTGCGCCATACCACAACACACTGCTGCTGTGTCGCATTATGGGTCTATACATTTTCCTGCTTTTTTGTCCTTGGCCAATCACATCCCTGTACTGTAGCAAAATTAATCAGGAAAAAGACCACTATAGACGCATGTACACTAGGGTTATGACTGTGAAAGTGTTTTCAAAATTTCTACTTTCCTGATGTTGCATTTGGTGAACTTTTACTCATATAAATTACTTTTTTGAAGTTATTTTTATTGGGTCATGCAAAAACCTCCTGCACCCAACATCACCTCACTTTTGATAAATACATGTATATTAAATAAATAAATCATGATTATAAAATAAATTTATTGAAAGATGTGTAAAGTACTTTTATATAACAATAAATTGCTTAACAATTGTTGTAATAATAATTATAATGTTAATTATAATTTTGTATTAACAATTATAATTATTATTACAATTGTTAAGCAATTTGTTATATAAAAGTACTTTACACATCTTTCAATGAATTTATTTTATAATCATGATTTATTTATTTAATATACATGTATTTATCAAAAGTGAGGTGATGTTGGGTGCAGGAGGTTTTTGCATGACCCAATAAAAATAACTTCAAAAAAGTAATATATGAGTAAAAGTTCACCAAATGCAACATCAGGAAAGTAGAAATTTTGAAAACACTTTCACAGTCATAACCCTAATGTACACCTGCAGTATGTAGTAGTGCGACTTCATGAATTTTTTTCAAAGACAAAATTGAAAATATCTGACAGAAAATTCAAACCAATTTAAGGTCAGACAACTTAAGTAGCAATTTAAGTAACCCTGTAGTTAACAATATAACTGTATCAGATCAGCAATTAGAATGTCTTAAGGCCTCTGCATGCTCTTGCGACAAGGCTTTCACAGATAGCTTTTCGCAGACAGTTGTAATTTATTGTTGAGCGGGGAGTTATAGGCGTGCGCGATGTTATTCACCGGCACAACGCAAGGGGGCGCGAAGTTACTAGGAGTAGTTGGTGGGTGTGGTTAGTGGAGTGTTTATCCTCCGGTTACTTATAATGACTAGAACTTTTTTTTTTATAATGACTAGAACTGGAGTCGTATAGATGTACGTACTTCCTCAATCAACCGCTCTTCATGCTGCTCCATCTTTGCTCGTGTTTTTAAAAATGCCGGTCGTGAAAACAAAACAAACTGGGAAAGTAGTGAAGCGGAAGTGCGTGTACAGTGGATGTAGAGTGGACCAATCAGAGCCCTCTTGTCTGCGAGGCTTCTGCGGTGGTCACAATTTTTGGGAGGTGCGCGCAGAGCGTCTGTGAAGGTGGGGGGGCTACGCAGACACTATCTGCGACACCGTCTGCGAGGACTGGGTTGTCAGCATAAATTGGCCTTTACTCCCCTTAGAGAAATCGAATGACTTCCTGCTTCCTGAGTTGTTCGCGCCGAGTCCTTTTTTCCCGCGAGTGCCGGCGTTAATTACTAATCCTTTTTTAACTTTTTTCTACAAATAAATTTCCAGTATCCTCTTCATTTTTATTGTACTGTTGCTTTCATTTTTGTACTTTCGCTTTCCTTTTTCCATTTTTTTTTTCCCCGTTTTTTTCTCTTTCTTTTTTTGGAAGAATGCCGAGACCGGAAGCTTTCTTTTTCTCTCCTCCTGTGTAAAGACCACAAGCGGAGGTCATCCACATCTGATCTGCTTTAATATCAACAGATCTTCATTTAAGGTACATGAATCTTTTCATCATGGCACACCTTCAGCCTGTTCAGTGTGCTGAGTGCAGGATATTTAGTCATTCTTCCTCCGTCACTAGCGATAGCTTTATTAGCTTTACTTGTGATAAGTGCAGATTAGTTAGCTCTCTGACGGAGAAGATTACAGTGCTAGAAGCGCGTGTCCAAGCTTTAGAGCAGGTTAGTGAGCGTGAGAACAGTGTAGTTTCTGTTAGGGAAAGTCTGGACACCCTAGGTGGAGTTAGCAATCCCCCAACTCCGGCATTAGAGCCTTTACAGCGGGGCGAATGGGTGACGGCTCGGCGGCATAAGCGTAGAGCCAAAGCTACCGCTGAGGCTCGCCCACGGGAGCACCACTCCTCTCCGCGTCGCGTATCGAACAGGTTTGCTCTCCTTAGTGATGCACCCGCTGAGAAACCTGAAAGAGCTCTGGTTATAGGGGACTCTATCATACGGCACGTGAAATTAGCTCAGCCTTTGGGGCACCAGCAGCTTTAGTCAGGTGTATACCGGGAGCCAGGGTGCCGGACATAGCAGGTAATCTTAGGGTCCTAGGCAAGCACAGGTTCTCAAAGATAGTTATCCATGCAGGAGCTAATGATATACGCCTTCGTCAGTCTGAGGTTACTAAGAGTAACTTTGTAGAGGTGTTTAAATTAGCGAAGGCGATGTCCGATGCCGTAATATGCTCTGGCCCCATCCCAATGCGGCGTGGCGATGTAGCTTACAGCAGGTTATGGTCGCTGAACTGCTGGCTGTCCAGGTGGTGCTCTGAAAACAGTGTGGGCTTTATAGATAATTGGGCTAATTTTGAGGGCACTGCTGGTCTGTTAGGGCAGGACGGTATCCATCCCACTCGGGAAGGTGCTGCTCTCATTTCCTGCAGCATAGGTCATAGTCTCAGAACAGGCCTAGTTAATTTCTGACAATCCAGAGCCAAGGCCAGGGAGCAGATGAACAGGCTAAACCGACTGTCTGCTAGCTGCACAGAGTCGTCACTCAGGGTCCACTACATCGAGACTGTGTCTGTTCCCCGAGCTCAACAAAAA
This sequence comes from Neoarius graeffei, assembly GCF_027579695.1. Classification (NCBI taxonomy): domain Eukaryota; kingdom Metazoa; phylum Chordata; class Actinopteri; order Siluriformes; family Ariidae; genus Neoarius; species Neoarius graeffei. The sequence continues at coordinate 71,686,172 of NC_083585.1, forward strand.
GGTAGAAATTTTCAGAGAGTTTGTTCCAGTAACTTAATCAATATAAAATTAGATCATACTGACTGTACAGCTGCTGCCAGCACCTTTGATCTAAAGGTGGGGCTATTAAATATTAGATCTCTTGCATCTAAAGCGCTAATGGTTAATGAACTCTGTTGGGTTCACCCAGAAAGAGACCCCTACTCCTTCGTGGGCCTCCCCTCGGATCCGAGGACGAATCGACAGGTTGAGAAACAGACAAGGGAACGCCAGGGAGTTCACTTGCCAGTTTATTCGTACAGTCACTTCGTCAAAATGAAAACATTCTTGAAAACGTCTTATAGTGTCTCTGTGTTTGTTTTGTCTTCGTGTGTGTGTGTGTGATGGGTGTGCGTCTATGTGGAAGTGTGTAATGATCTTGAATCAGTCATAATATAATAACATTTTGCTGACAGTAAGGTACAGATAGATATCAGAGTCTTGGCTTATGATCAATATTATGGTTAATATTCATGGAATAGCATGGAATGTTTAAACACAGATAATGTCTAGTCTACAGAGAAGGTCAAAGACACTAGTTTGCACAGAAAGGATCTTAATAATTAAACATAATTTCTTAACACATAAATGTGTGTTAAGTCAGTAAATTACATCTTGATTTCATCAACATAAGTAAGTCTCGATTTTGAGTTCTGCCCCTAAAGACACTCCGTGAGTGGTTCCCTTTAGCAGCTAAGACCGCAAACCTATTATCTGAATAATAAGGGTTACGACTCCTTTTCTGTTCCTTTTTGTTGAATGGGGGTCTATATTCAATATAACGTGGGTTATATTGAAATCTGACGAAATCTGACTGAAGTACTTGTGCTAGGACCACATACAGCTAGAAGTAAGTTTTCTGATTACACAGTAACTCTGGATGGCCTTTCTGTTTCTTCACGTGCAGCAGTAAAAGACCTCGGAGTGATTATTGACCCCAGTCTTTCATTCGAAACTCACATTGATAACATCACCCGGATAGCTTTCTTTCATCTCAGAAATATTGCAAAGATAAGAAATTTAATGTCATTGCATGATGCAGAAAAACTAGTCCATGCTTTTGTTACCTCCAGGTTGGATTATTGTAATGCCTTACTGTCTGGATGTTCCAATAAGTGCATAAACAAGCTCCAGTTAGTTCAAAATGCCGCAGCAAAAGTCCTTACTAGAACTAGAAAATATGACCACATCACGCCTGTCTTATCCACACTGCATTGGCTCCCAATCAAATTTCGTATTGATTATAAAATACTACTATTGACCTTTAAAGCACTAAATGGTCTCGCACCACAGTACCTGAGTGAACTTCTGCTCCTCTATGACCCGCCACGCCTACTTAGATCAAAAGGTGCAGGCTATCTGCTGGTACCTCGTATAGTGAAGGCTACATCAGGGGGCAGAGCCTTTTCTTACAAAGCCCCACAGTTATGGAACAGCCTTCCAAGTAATGTTCGGGAATCAGACACAGTCTCAGCATTTAAGTCGAGGCTGAAAACATATCTGTTTAGTCAAGCCTTTTGTTAATGGTGTTTATGAGGTAAAGGAGTAGATCTGGAGGGTCCTCAGACATAGTGTTTTGGTAAACTGGGATGTATGGATGCTGTCAGTCCCCACTCGCTTGCTCACTCGAGTTTGTTGACGGTGTAGTGGCTGCTGCTTTATGTCCCGGGGCTCCCTCATGCGTGTGTTACCTTCTGGCTCTCTCCTTTTAGTTATGCTGTCATAGTTAGTTGCCGGAGTCCCTGCTTGTACTCGGTGCAATATGTATACTGTTCCTACTTATTCAGGTGACATTGGGCATACCTAACCACCTGTGTTTTCTTTCTCTCCCCCCCACCCCAAATCTGTCCCTCTGAGTTACATGGAGTCAACAGGAAATCTTTTGGTGGAGTCGGTGGGGACCTCGACTGGCTATCGTAGCCTGCAGGGAATCGGCCGTCAGACATTCTGTCGCATGTCCCAGACCTGGTGAAATGTAACTGAATTGTCTTGGCCAGGCCTAAGGGTCCCATCTGCATCTCATCATTGCTGAGGAGTGTGCTCCCATCACCCAATCAAGCATCCAGCCAGAGCAGGTCATGATATATTTTTTACCATATTAACATGCCATTGTGTGTTATGCCTGATGTAAAGACTCTCGTCTCTGCGAGCCTACCACACAGATTTAATACTTGTCATTTTTAGGGCATACCTAACAACGTGTTTTCTTTCTCCCCCCCCCCCCCCCATCTGTCCCTCTGAGTTACATGTTGATCCTGGGATTGAGATGCTGGCCTCTTCTGCCCCTCGGACCTGCTTGGTCCATCCTGGTGCCCTGTGTCTGGTCGGAGTTTTATCGCCCCACTCCTGTGAAGGACGGCCCCATGAGGACAGTTGAGGGTTATACCTGTTAAAACTGTTAATGTTATAGTCAGGCTGTCTGTTGTTGCCCAAATGAGGATGGGTTCCCTTTTGAGTCTGGTTCCTCTCGAGGTTTCTTTCTCATGTCGTCTGAGGGAGTTTTTCCTTCCCACCGTCGCCACAGGCTTGCTCATTGGGGATAGATTAGGGATAAAATTAGCTCATGTTTTAAGTTGTTCAAATTCTGTAAAGCTGCTTTGCGACAATGTTTATTGTTAAAAGCGCTGTACAAATAAACTTGATTTGATTTATGGTACCATTGTGCTATATGCATAAGGCCTCGACGGGACCTGCCCCGTTGTACCACCTTCCACTCACTCATATTGTGGAAAAGAAGACAGAAGAAGGAGGAAATAGAAGAAAATAAACTTTGTTTAAAACAAGGGGGGAAAAAGGGGGGGGGCAAGCCAGTCGCAACGTTTCGGTACCGTATGTACCTTCTTCAGGCGTTGGCTTGCTAGAGATAAAAATAAATAAATAAACAGTATGTTTTAAATCTATTTGGGTGGCCAATATTCCGTTTTTAAAGAAAGGGTCTGTAAATTATTACCAGCAAAAACTTACATCAATTTACAGATCTTGATGATAATATTAAGATGCAATTATACGGTTTGGCCACAAGATGTCAGTGAAAGACCACAAAAAACCTTTTGAATAGGTAGTGTTCTGTTTAGTCTAGAAATAGACTTTTGGAAGATAAATGCTGGATTTTGCTTAAAACAAACCCCCCAAAAATTAGAGCTTCCTTCAGTCTAGAAATAGACTTTTGGGAGATAAACGCTGGATAGCAGAAGAATCAATGCATGTGTGCCTGTGTTTGAGCCTGTGTTCTATTTATACTCTTAGGAAGGCCCCTCCCCTTCCTTGTTAGAGAATGACTAAGCAAATTCCATTTTCCATTGAGTTTGAATGGGCTAAAATTGGTTATAAAAACAAACTAAAATTATTGAATTTAATCATTTGAATACTTTTACATGTTTCTTAAATGCCATTAGGAATTTTCTGTCGAATCTATTTTCAATTTTCCATATGTACCCTTGCAGTTTTTTCCTTTTTCTTTTTGTATTGGAGTGAATGGGTTGCAATTAATCATTAGAATTGTACCAAATATTTAAATAATTCCATTGGACATTTATGGTTTTTAACCCCAATCAGGACTTTCTTATGAATAGGTAATAACCATTTTCCCTTTTATTTTCCTTTTTTGAGTGTTTATTGTTTTCCTTTTAAATTTTCTTTCACCTTTTAGGCATACCAGTGATTTTCTTGGCCAATTTCAAATGCCCATCAGGAGAAACATGGGCAGGGGATACATGCTGGCACCGCTTAACATCCAGACAGGACCCGGGAGGCACTGGCTGGTTAGGATTTCCACAAAGATCCACGTCCTAGCCTAGGCCAAGGCCGTGTTGTGCACTGTCCTTCCCGAGTCCCATCCCCGATGCCCCACAGATGCCAGGCAAGCAACCCCACGTGTATTTGGGTTATTATTCCATTCTCCTTTGATGTTAAAAGTGGCGTGGGGATTGTATTTCAGTCAATTTTAGGACACATCATCAGTAGTGTACCTTTGAATCATGGGGTGTTTCGGCCTTTCAACACGAGACACCCTCATCAAAGGTGGCCAGCCACAGGGTGATCAAACCCGAGCTTGTGTCCCATGCCCAATCACAAGTCCAGAATTTGGGGATAGGGTTAGGGTAAATA